>NC_092712.1:148920848-149100848 GCF_047496885.1 Scyliorhinus torazame
GTTAGACTGGGGTGAGCACAGTGAGAAGTTTTACAACACCAGGTTAAAGTCCAACAGGTTTGTTTCGATGTCACTAGCTTTTGGAGCGCTGCTCCTTCCTCAGGTGAATGAAGAGGTATGCTCCAGAAACATATATATAGACAAATTCAAAGATGCCAAACAATGCTAGGAATGTGAGCATTAGCAGGTGATTAAATCTTTACAGATCCAGAGACGGGGTAACCCCAGGTTAAAGAGGTGTGAATTGTGTCAAGCCAGGACAGTTGGTAGGATTTCGCAGGCCAGATGGTGGGGGATGAATGTAATGCGACATGAATCCCAGGTCCCGGTTGAGGCCGCACTCATGTGTGCGGAACTTGGCTATAAGCTTCTGCTCGGCGATTCTGCGTTGTCGCGGGTCCTGAAGGCCGCCTTGGAGAACGCTTACCCGGAGATCAGAGGCTGAATGCCCTTGGCTGCTGAAGTGTTCCCCGACTGGAAGGGAACATTCCTGCCTGGTGATTGTCGCACGATGTCCGTTCATTCATTGTCGCAGCGTCTGCATGGTTTCGCCAATGTACCACGCTTCGGGGCATCCTCTTTCACCCCTCTTTAACCTGGGGTTACCCCATCTCTGGATCTGTAAAGATTTAATCACCTGCTAATGCTCGCATTCCAAGCATTGTCTGGCGTCTTTGAATGTGTCTATATATGTGTTTCTGGAACATACCTCTTCATTCACCTGAGGAAGGAGCAGCGCTCCGAAAGCTAGTGACATCGAAACAAACCTGTTGGACTTTAACCTGGTGTTGTAAGACTTCTCACTATAGTGTGAGGCAGCCAGTGTGCCGGAGGGACGGATGGACTCGCTCAGCAGCGCTGCTGGCATCTCAGAAAGAGATGGGATGTCAGCTCCGGCATTTGTGTCTAAATTGTGATTCTTTTGAACTTCTGCAAACTCGATCTCAAGTAGAAAATAGCTAAATAAAGGCAAAATCCTGCGGATGCGGAAATTGTTTTTATTTCAGAAAGGTTCCGCTCACGTTTTGAAAACTATTATTCAGTGAAGTTGAATTAAATGAGTGTCTCAAATTAAACTGGGCTGGGCGGGTTTCCCTCATATTCCTGCACCTGCAAAACAGCTTTCCGATCCCCCGCGTGCCCGCGCTCTACACTGCGCGCGCGGCCGCGGGGCTTGGGCGGGGCCGCGCAGGGGTGGCGGGTAGGCGGAGGACGCTTCGCGCGGCGGTGTCTGGGCGGGGCCGCGCGCGCGGCCGCGGGGGGGGTTGGGCGGGGCCGCGGGGGGGGTTGGGCGGGGCCGCGCGCGCGGCCGCCTGTTGACGCGAGTGGAGAATGTGGGCTGGTGACGTTCCACACCTGCTCGCGAGCTTTGCGATGAGAGTTTAGAGCGGGTGGCCCACAGAGGGGAGAGAAGGAGCGGCACTGATTGTGGCTGAATGTGGAGGTACCGAACTGCAATAGGGAGGAGCTGCTGTTGCTTCGCTTTGCCCGAGCGTGTGGTCAAGGTACAGCGCGAGGGGGCGGAGGTGGTGCGCGCGCAGCATGGGGTCGCCTGGATTGGGAAGGGCTGATAAACGGCAATGTCTGGGAAGCCCCATCAAGACCGGTCAGCCCAGCTCAGAAACCATGGAGAAGCCAGCCGGGGCTCAGGAACCAGGGGGGAGCCGGTCAGCCAGGGCTCAGGAACCAGGGGGGAGCCGGTCAGCCAGGGCTCAGGAACCAGGGGGGAGCCGGTCAGCCAGGGCTCAGAAACCAGGGGGGAGCCGGTCAGCCAGGGCTCAGGAACCAGGGGGGAGCCGGTCAGCCGGGGCTCAGGAACCAGGGGGGAGCCGGTCAGCCGGGGCTCAGGAACCAGGGGGGAGCCGGTCAGCCGGGGCTCAGGAACCAGGGGGGAGCAGGGCAGGTATTTGATGAAGGAATGTAGGGTGACAAGGCAGCTTGTAGATCTAGAACAGATCCGTACCCTGCTCAGAGTGAAAGGGGTCAGTGCACGTTAATGAGCCAGCCTGGACTGAAAGGTGCTGCTGGAATCGGGGCAAGATAGTTTGCGCTTGAATGTGATAATTGTGTTGCAGTCTCCGATCAATGTGGGGCCCGAATGATGGGGGGGAAGCAGACCTTGCCTCTGCCCATGTGATATAACAGCAGGCAAGACTGCTCCTGCCAAGATGTCATTGAAGTGGGAGTGCCTGTTTTCAGCCAATCAACGATTGGGGGAATATGTTTCTCCATTCACACCATGAGGAGAGCCAAAAATGAAAGCAGAAGCTTGTTGTCTAAAATGTAAGCACAATAATTGAATTACATTTGGAAGGTAGGGGAAGTGAGACAGGATTGTGAATAAACCAGCCCATATCGGTGAAGTAAATGTTCCCAGTGTAAAAACAATGGATAGTTGGTTAATTATATTTGGAAAAATATTAAAATATTGGAGATTTTGACTGGATTAATGAAGTTTAGTTTGTTTCAGGTGCTAAACTCTCAAACAAAATTCCCTTTTCCCATTAAAAATAGCTTTGAATCTAAAAATGACCATAAGTTGGATGGGAAAAGTTATATTGTCTAAAATGTGTGCTTCAAACACAAACTGAAAGATCCAGCATGGTGAACAATATGTTGATCATATTTTTGTGATATTAAATGAATTGTGTTTGTGTAAAATAAGGTATCCATATTTTAAGTTTATTCTCAAGTGATGTCAATAAATCTGTTAAAAATAATTTTAAAGGAATTGAACATTGGGCGTAAACTACATGAAAGTTACTTACAAAACATAAACAGGCTGATTGGTCCAATAATCCCTGTTTATCCTCCGTTTGAATTTTGGTATGTTCCTTGTTGCTGCGGGGCGGGGGGGGGGGAAGTATGGCTAAGTATAACATACATCAGTGTTTTTCAAACTTTTTTTTCCTGGGACTCACTTTTACCAACCTTCACGACCCATGCAGGCTGACCTTTGCGACCCATGTCGAGGACTTCAACTGAAGATTTAAGTTCTCACTGCACCTTTGAAAAAATCAAGAGGGTTCTCCTCAAACTTGTCTTCAAATGCCTTTGAGGGTTTTAAACTTTTATTTGCCAGTACTTCCCAGCATATAACACACATGGGCTTTGCATCCTGATTTGCATTGGCACAATTGATAAAGCCATACCTCAAGAAATCATCTTCATACTGCTTTGTTCCTGTTTTCAGCTTCTTAATGGGTTGTTCAGAGGTCCTGGATACCACACCACTGTTTTGTCCTGCTATAGACTCTCCTGCGTAGCTCTCTCCAGCAGATTTAGTTGTGATATCCTGACATGTTTGTGTCTCTGGTCCTCTCTTCCTTATTACAAAACAATCGACTTTCAATTCTTCACAGTCCTGTTGCTTGCTGGCTGGCAGTCAAAATGGAGGAATCTCTTTCATGCCCAGAGCACGTGACGTCAGTGTATGGAATGCATGACCTCTGCTGCAGATTCTGGTGGTAAGCCTACATTGATTTAAAAAAAACATCTGCTCATCGGCCAGTGTGATGACGTCAGGAGGAGGTGGTCTGCCCCGCTGGGTTACAGCACTGCATACTGCTGAGAGGGCATGCATGCGCGGGATAGTCTGTATTCTGAAAGCCAGTCATGTCCGGCATTTTTGAAAGCTGATTATGGTCATTGGGCACTTCTTCCCATGATCGTGAATGCCGTGACCGATGACCCCATGGCCCTCCTGACATCCAGGGTGGGTCGCGACCCTGAGTTTGAAAATGACATACACAACCTATGCTTCCTGCATTTTTCTTCTCTTGGGGAATTCTCTCCTTTCTCTTCCATTGCTTCCTGCTCTTCTGCTGGTCCACAGGATTCACTGGTGTGCTGTTAATACTTGAGGTCACTATGAAGCTCTACGAGACGCCAAGATCAATCTCCATCACCACATGGTCAGATTTTCCCTCCCCCTGGACTTCTTTCCCTAAAGGACATCCATGAAGCAGATGGGTTTTTATGACAATTGACAATGGTTTCATAGTCATCATTAGATTTTTAATTCCATATTTAAAAACAAAATCACATTTCACCATCAGCTATGGTGTGATTTGAACCTGAGTTCCCAGGGTGTTACCCTGGGTCTCTGGATTACTAGTCCAGAGTCAATGCCACACCATCACCTGGTACAACTAAGAATCATTTGGACTAAGAATTATGGGGTTCACTTGTCCCTAGGAAAAGTAAGAATTCTAGCTTTTAATAAAAACTTAAATTCATACCAAATGGAAAATTTAACGTAAGAGTCTTTTAACTAAAAGTATGACTGAGGAGCTCAGTCTCGTCTTTTACATGGTCTGCAGCATGTGGGAATTCTTAGACACTTCTTGCAGTTTGGATGACCACATTTGCAGGAAGTGCCACTGGTCTTACCAGCTTAAAAGCTGGGTTTCGGAGCTTAAGCATCGGCTGGAGGCTCAGCAGTGGCATCAGTGAGGTGATCACTGTTCAGAAAGGGTCAGGTAGTCCGGAAAGTCGCAGAATGCATCTCACTGTAGAACCGTTGTTCTGTGTTGGAAAATGGTGAGATGACAGTTACTATGGGGAATGCAACCAGTGCCAAGTTCTTAGCACTGTGAGTAGCTCAGTTGCACAAGGAGGGAGATCGTAACACTGGAAGAGCATGATTGTGAGGAGTGCAGACAGGCGTTTCTGCAGCAGCAGGTGTGATTCCAGGATGTTGTGTTACCTCCCTGGTGCTAGGGTCAAGGATGTCACGAAAGGCAGCAGGGCATTCTGAAGGGGGAGGGTAAACAGTCGGAGGTTGTGGTAAAGTGGGATGAGGTCCTGCAACAAGAATGTAGGCAGCTAGAGAGCAAATTGAAAAGCAGGATCTCAAAGATTGTAACTGCTAGATTACTACCAGTGTCATATTTGTGTGAGAATAGGAATATGAGGATAGAGCAGATGAAAGTGTTGCTGAAGAGATGTGCAGAAGGGAGGACTCTAGTCTCCTGGGTCACTGGTGCCGTTTCTGGGGGAGTTAGGGCCTGTACAAGATGGACTAGTTGCACCTGAACCGGAATGGGACCAAGATCCTTGCAGGTAGGTTTGCTACTGTTGGGGTGGTTTAAACTAATTTGGCAGGGGGATGGATCACAGTCTGGAGGTACAATGGGGAGTGATGCACAGCCAAATATAGAAGTAAAATAAAGTCAGTATGGAAGGCAGTGCAAAGAGAGACCTGTTAAGGCACAAGAGAATATGGCAATGCTGGATGGCATTTATTTAATGCAAGGAATCATACAGGTAAGGCTGATGAACTGAGGATGTTGATTAACACATGGTAGTAGGATATTATTGCTACCACATGGACATGGTTGAGGGAGGGGCAGGACTTGCATCTCTTTGGGGGTAGAGCCTTCAGGTGAGATGAGGCAGAGGGGGTGGTGTTGCATTATTGATCAAGGAGTCAGTGAGGAAGGATATCTTAGCAGGCTCCACAATTGAGGTCTTATGAGTGAAACTTAAAAACAGAATGGGGGCAATCCCGTTACTGGGAGTGTACCACAAGTCCCCAAACAGTCAGGGAGAGATAGAAGAGCAGATATGTAGACAAATCTAAGAGAAGTGCGCTGCCTCACGGCGCCGAAGATCCGGGTTCGATCACGATCCTGGCTCCGGGTCACTGTCCGTGTGGAGTTTGAACATTCTCCCCATGTCTGCGAGGGTCTCACCACCACAACTCAAAAGATGTGCAGGGTAGGTGAATTGGCCACACTAAATTGCTCCTTAATTGGAAAAAATGAATTGGGAACTCTAAATTTATGAGAAGTGTAAAAATAACAGGGTAATAATAGTAGGGGACTTCAAGTTCCCCAACATTAATTGGGATACGAAAAGTGTGAAAGGCTTAGAGGGGGTGGAATTCTTAGTATATCGAGGTGAGCATTTTGAGCCAGCACGTAGAAAGCCCTGCAAGATAGGGGGCGATAGTTGACCTAGTTTTCGAGAATGAAGCCGGGCAGAGGGTAGAGGTGTCAGTGGGAGAGCATTTCGGTGATAGTGACTGTTAACTTGGTAAAATTTAAGGTAGCTATGGAAAAGGACAAAGATGGACTGGAATTAATGGGGGCGATTCTCCGAGCGCTGGGCCGGACAATCGCCGCAACCGCGCTCCGATGCCGGTGCGCAATTCTCCGAGGTGCAGAGAATCGGCGCCATTTGCGCCGGCCGCTGGAATCGGCGGGGCCACCGATTCTCCGGCCCGGATGGGTCGAGTGGCCGCGTGGATACGCCAGAGTCCCGTCGGCGCCATTCACCCCTGGTCGCTGTTGGCAGGAACTCTGCGCGAAGGGCCGGGGGGTGGGGGTGGGCGGGGAAAAACGTTCCTTCACCCGGGGTGGGGGGGCTCCGATGGGGTCTGGCTCGCGATCGGGGCAGACCGATCGGAGGCCGGCCTCCCCCCGCTGGGCCTACGTTCCGGCGCGGCCGGCCCCTGAACATTGATGCCATGTTGAGTCGGGGCCGGCGCGCAGAAGAAGTCCCCCGCGCATGCGAGGTTGGCGCAGCCCAACTGCGTGGCTTGGCGCTGGAGAGGGAGGCTGGAGCAGCATGAACCACTTTAGCGCCGTTCTGGCCCCCTGCGGGGGACAGAATCAGTCGTCCCTGTGCCCGTTTTGCGCCCTCATGAAACGCGACGGCGTTCACAACGGCGCGAACACTTGGGCTCCATTTGGGATAATCGCCCCCAATGCTTCTGAATTGGGGATAGGTTTATTTTAATAGAATAAGACTGGGTCTGGCCAAAGAGGACTGGGAGCAACTGATTGGAGGTAAATCCCCATCAGAGTAGTGGGAGAGAGGGTACAACTCCATCATGTCCCCTTAAACGCAAACGGTGGGACCAACAACTCCAGAGAACCCTGGGTGTCAAGGGATATACAGCATTGGATACAGTAAAAAAGGAAGGCTTATAGCAGATTCATGTGGCTCAAACAGTGGATGTCCATAGCAGTATTTTTCAAACACTTTTCCCCGGGACACACTTTGGCCAACCTGCTGACCTTTGAGACCCACGTTGACCGACCTTCACAATCCAAACGACCAACCTTTGCGACACACAACATGTTCGCTTATATTTAATGCAAAAGATGAGCCTGCCACGATCTCAGTCCAATCAGGTTCACAGGAGAAGGCAGTGCAGATATCAGGTGCAGATTCAGACAGATCCTTTTTGCCATCTTCATCTTTGTGAGAACGGAAAATCCAACCTCTCACATGTAGGTTGCCGTGAAGGGCAATAGCAACAAAATGCTTGTTTTATTCAGCACTGGATACTCTTGGGGGATGCTACTCCAGAATGCTGACAACCACGTAGACTTTTGGTGTGTTTTCAATGTGTTGTCACAGGTCAGGTACAACAACTTAGTCTTTTCATTTTTTGTCAGCTGTAAGTTAATAACTGATTCTGTGGTCTCAAAAGGAATTTTTAACCCACCTTTTCTCTTTCAAAATTGAAACTTCTGTCATTTGCCAGTATTTCCCTGCATATAACACGCATGGGCTTTGCATCCTTATTTGTATTGGCACAATTGACAAAACCAAACCTCAAAAAATCATCTTTAAACTGCTTTGTTCATGAGTTAAGTTTCTTCTCTGTAGGCTGTTCACCAGAGGCCCTGGAGCTCTGTATAGAACTAACACTAGCACTGCTTTGTCCTGCTGTGGATTCTCCAGTAGATTCAAATGTGCGTTCCTGGCCAGTAGGTGCATTTCCTGTTTGTCTCTGGCCGTCTCTTCCTTGCAATAAAACGATCCACCTTCACAGTCCTCTTGCCTTGCATGCCAACAGCTAGAAAATGGAAGAAGCTCTCCTCCATGATTTGGCGGAAAATGCATGTACACTCAAAGCGCTTGGTTTCAAGTGTTCGTGCAGGGTGCGTCATCTGTTTACTGGTTGGAAGACTGCATCCAGTCTCATTTAGTTCTCATTTAAAAGCTGGTAGCAGATGCCATTCTCAATTTAAATGTCAGGAGCGGCCGTTGGGCACTTCTCCTGCTTTAGGACCACTGTGGGAACACCACGACTGTTCGCTCCGCAACCCTCCTGACAGATGCCCATGACCCTGCCACAGCTCCCGACTTTTAAAAACCCTGCCCTATAGGAATGTAGAAAGTGTATAAAAGATATGAGAAGAGCAAAGAGCGGTATGAAAATAAATACACTGGTGGGCAAAATAAAGGAAATTCCTAAAGTGTTATATAAGTATATTAAGGGAAAGAGAGTAACCAGGGGAATAGTATAATAATTAGGGACCAAAGTCGCAATCTGTGTGGAGCCAAAAGACATAGGTGAGATATTAAATTAGTATTTTGTATAAGTGTTCACTATGGAGAAGAATTATGTCAGGATAGAAATCAGGGAGGGGGACTGTGATATAATTGACCAGATTAGCATTGATAAGGAGGAGGTTTTAGCGGCTTTAAATGTGGATAAATATCCTGGCCCAGATCAGATGTATCCTGGGCTGCTGCGTGAGGCAAGGGAGAAGATTGGAGGGGCTCTGACGTTAATTTTTGAATCCTCTTTATCAGTGAACTGGAGGGCAGCTAATGTAGTACCATTATCCAAGAAGGGAAGTAGGGAAAAACCAGGTTAATACAGGCCAGTGAATCTAACATTTGCGGTAGGGAAATTAATGCAGAAAATTTTGAGGGACGGAATTAATCTCCAGTTGCAGAGACTAGGATTAATCAAGGATAGTCAGCATGCCTTTCTCAGTGGAAGATTAAGGCTGAATTCTCAGTTTGGGAGACAGTGTTCTTCCACCCGGAGATGAGTCACCACTGATTTGCACTCCCAAATGCAGGGGCGATTCACTATCCCTTGCCATGCAAATTTATGCCTGGCGGAGATTGCGAGGCATTCCCTTGCAAATACCACTTTCGGGCAGCCATTTTGAGCGGGCAGCTGACACTGCCGCAGTGCAGGTTGGCACTGCCACAGGTGCATGTAGGCACTGCCCTCCGGTGCATGTCAGCACTTGTGCAAGGGGGCAGTGCTGGGATAAATCCTCTGGGGAACTTCATGGTGGGGTGGGGGGTTGGTTTCCTGTTACGTTTGCTATAAGTTGGGGTGAGAGCCCCGATGCTAGTGTCTATTAGTATATATTTGTATATATATATTATATATAGTGACTATATATAAAATATATATATTTTGTGTGTCTACACATATTTGCATAATAATCTTTATTGTCACAAGTAGGCTTACATTAAAACTGCAATGAAGTTACTGTGAAAAGACCCGAGTCGCTACATTCTGGTGCCAGTTCGGATACATGGAGGGAGAATTCAGAATGTCCAAATTACCTAACAGCATGAGGGTGATTGTCCGATATTGAGGCCAAGTGTTCGCGCCGTCGCAAACAGGGCCCGGACACGACCATTTCTGGCCCCCACAGGGGGCCAGCACGGCGCTGGAGCGGTTCATGCCGCTCTAGCGTCTGGGCGCCGCGCCAACCCGCGTATGCACAGTTGTGGCAGCCCAATCCTGTGCATGCGCAGTTAGGCAGCGCAATCCTGCGCATGCGTAGGGAACGTCTTACGCACGCCGGCCCCTCACCAACATGGAGCCGGTGTTCTGGGGCCGCGTGCGGAAGGAGGTGGGCACGGGGTGGGGGGGGGGGTGGGGGGAGAGGCCGGCCCGCCGATCGGTGGGCCCCGATCGCGGGCCAGACCCCATCGGAGGCCACCCCGGTGAAGGAGCCCCCTCCCTCCCCCACAGGCCCCCCCCCAGCGTTTCCGTAGAGTTCCCGCCGGCAGCGACCAGGGGTGGACGACGCCGGCGGGAACCTTTCGTGTCGTAGCGGTCGCTCGGCCCATCCGGCCGGAGAATCGCCGCTCGCTGGTTCTCTGAGCGGCCCGGTGCGAATCACGCGCCACTGGTTTCCGGGGGGTGGGAGAATCGCGTGCGGGGGTCGGGGCGGCGTGGTGCAATTCGCGTGGCGCCCCGGCGATTCTCCCACCCGTCATGGAGGGGAGAATAGCGCCCCACGTCTTTCAGGACTTATGGGAGGAAACTGGAGCACTCAGATGAAACCCACACAGACACACGGAGAACGTGCAGACTCCGCACAGACAGTGACCCAAGCTGGAAATGGAGCCTGGGAACCTGATGCTGTCAAGCAACAATGCTAACCACTGTGCTACCATGTTTATATATAGATATATAGTGAGGGTGTATATAGATATATAGTTGTATAGTGAGTGTATACGTGTATATGTAGTGAGTGTATATTTAGAGAGTACGAGTATAAATGTAGTGAGTATATATGTAGTGAGCGTATATATATGTGTGTGTACAGAGTGAATATACATGTGTGTAGTATATATGTAGAGTGGATAGATATATACATAAAGAGTGAGTATGTGTGTGTATAAATATATACGTATATATGTTGTGTATATATGTATACATGTATATATGTTGTGTGTGTGTATATATATATATATGTTTATATATATGTGTGTGTATATATGGTGTGTGTGTATATATGTATATACATATGGTGTGTGTATATATGTATATATACATATGGTGTGTGTGTATATACGTATATATGTTGTGTGTGTATATATGTGTGTGTATATATACACGTATATATGTTGTGGGTGTATATATGTATATATGGTGTGTGTGTATATACGTATATATGTTGTGTGTGTATATATGGGTGTATATATATGTATATATGTTGTGTGTGTATATGTATATGTGTGTGTGTATATGTATATGTGTGTGTGTATATGTATATGTGTGTGTGTATATGTATATATGTTGTGTGTGTATATGTATATATGTTGTGTGTGTATATATATGCATATATGTTGTGTGTATATATGTATACATGTGTGTGTATATATGTATATATATATATATATAGAGTGTGTGTGTGTATATATATATATGTAGTGTGCGTATATATGTGTGTAGTGTGCGTATATATATGTATGTAGTGTGTGTATATATATATTAGTAGTGTGTGTATACGTACATAAGAGTGTGTATATGTATGTAGTGTGTGTATATGTATGTAGTGTGGGTATACATATGTAGTGTGTGTGTATACGTATGTAATGTGTGTATACGTATGTAATGTGTGTATACGTATGTAATGTGTGTATGCGTATGTAGTGTGTGTATATGTATGTAGTGTGTGTACGTATGTAGTGTGTGTACGTATGTAGTGTGTGTATATGTATGGAGAGTATATGTATGTAGTGTGTGTATGGAGAGTATGTATGTAGTGTGTATGTGTATATGTATGTAGTGTGTATGTATTTGTAGAGTGCGTGTATGTATTTTTATGTAGAGTGTGGGTATGTATTTGTATGTAGAGTGTGTGTATGTATGTATTTGTATGTACAAAGAACAACAAGAACAAAGAAATGTACAGCACAGGAACAGGCCCTTCGGCCCTCCGAGCCCGTGCCGACCATGCTGCCCGACTAAACTACAATCTTCTACACTTCCTGGGTCTGTATCCCTCTATTCCCATCCTATTCATGTATTTGTCAAGATGCCCCTTAAATGTCACTATCGTCCCTGCTTCCACCACCTCCTCCGGTAGCGAGTTCCAGGCACCCACTACACTCTGCGTAAAAAAACTTGCCTCGTACATCTACTCTAAACCTTGCCCCTCTCACCTTAAACCTATGCCCCCTAGTAATTGACCCCTCTACCCCGGGGAAAAGCCTCTGACTATCCACTCTGTCTATGCCCCTCATAATTTTGTAGATCTCTATCAGGTCGCCCCTCAACCTCCTTCGTTCCAGTGAGAACAATCCGAGTTTATTCAACCGCTCCTCATAGCTAATGCCCTCCATACCAGGCAACATTCTGGTAAATCTCTTCTGCACCCTCTCTAAAGCCTCCACATCCTTCTGGTAGTGTGGCGACCAGAATTGAACACTATACTCCAAGTGTGGCCTAACTAAGGTTCTATACAGCTGCAACATGACTTGCCAATTCTTATACTCAATGCCCCGGCCAATGAAGGCAAGCATGCCGTATGCCTTCTTGACTACCTTCTCCACCTGTGTTGCCCCTTTCAGTGACCTGTGGACCTGTACTCCTAGATCTCTTGACTTTCAATACTCTTGAGGGTTCTACCATTCACTGTATATACCCTACCTGCATTAGACCTTCCAAAATGCATTACCTCACATTTGTCCGGATTAAACTCCATCTGCCATCTCTCCGCCCAAGTCTCCAAACAATCTAAATCCTGCTGTATCCTCTGACAGTCCTCATCGCTATCCGCAATTCCACCAACCTGTGTGTCGTCTGCAAACTTACTAATCAGACCAGTTACATTTTCCTCCAAATCATTTATATACACTACAAAGAGCAAAGGTCCCAGCACTGATCCCTGTGGAACACCACTGGTCACAGCCCTCCAATTAGAAAAGCATCCTTCCATTGCTACACTCTGCCTTCTATGACCTAGCCAGTTCTGTATCCACCTTGCCAGCTCAACCCTGATCCCGTGTGACTTCACCTTTTGTACTAGTCTACCATGAGGGACCTTGGCAAAGGCCTTACTGAAGTCCATATAGACAACATTCACTGCCCTACCTGCATCAATCATCTTAGTGACCTCCTCGAAAAACTCTATCAAGTTAGTGAGACACGACCTCCCCTTCACAAAACCATGCTGCCTCTCACTAATACGTCCATTTGCTTCCAAATGAGAGTAGATCCTGTCTCGAAGAATTCTCTCCAGTAATTTCCGTACCACTGAAGTAAGGCTCACCGGCCTGTAGTTCCCTGGATTATCCTTGCTACCCTTCTTACACAGTAGAACAACATTGGCTATTCTCCAGTCCTCCGGGACATCACCTGAAGACAGTGAGGATCCAAAGATTTCTGTCAAGGCCTCAGCAATTTCCTCTCCAGCCTCCTTCAGTCTTCTGGGGTAGATCCCATCAGGCCCTGGGGACTTATCTACCTTAATATTTTTTAAGACACCCAACACTTCGTCTTTTTGAATCTCAATGTGCCTAGGCTATCTACACATCCTTCTCCAGACTCAACATCTACCAATTTCTTCTCTTTGGTGAATACTGATGCAAAGTATTCATTTAGTACCTCGCCCATTTCCTCAGGCTCCACACATAGATTCCCTTGCCTATCCTTCAGTGGGCCAACCCTTTCCCTGGCTACCCTCTTGCTTTTTATGTACGTGTAAAAAGCCTTGGGATTTTCCTTAACCCTATTTGCCAATGACTTTTTGTGACCCCTTCAAGCCCTCCTGACTCCTTGCTTAAGTTCCTTCCTACTTTCCTTATGTTCCACACAGGCTTCGTCTGTTCCCAGCCTTTTAGCCCTGACAAATGCCTCCTTTTTCTTTTTGACGAGGCCTACAATATCTCTCGTTATCCAAGGTTCCCGAAATTGCCGTATTTATCCTTATATAGAGTGTGTGTATGTATATGTATGTAGAGTGTGCATGAATTTGTATGTAGTGTGTATGTATTTGTATGTAGAGTGTATGTATTTGTATGTAGAGTGTGTGTGTATGTATTTGTATGTAGAGTGTGTCTATGTGTTTATGTAGAGTATGTATTTGTATGTAGATTGTGTATACGTCTGTAAAGTGTGTGTATACGTACGTAAAGTGTGTGTATATGTATATAGAGTATGTATATGTATGTAGAGTATGGATATGTATGTAGAGTGTGTGTATATGTATGTAGAATGCATGTATATGTATGTAGAATGCGTGTATATGTATGTAGAGTGCGTGTATATGTATGTAGAGTGCGTGTATATGTATGTAGAGTGCGTGTATATGTATGTAGAGTGCGTGTATATGTATGTAGAGTGCGTGTATATGTATGGAGTGCGCGTATGTATGGAGTGCGCGTATGTATGGAGTGCGCGTATGTATGGAGTGCGCGTATGTATGGAGTGCGCGTATGTATGGAGTGCGCGTATGTATGGAGTGCGCGTATGTATGGAGTGCGCGTATGTATGTATTTGTCTGTAGAGTGTGTGGATGTGCATATGTATGTAGAGTATGTATTTGTATGTAGAGTGTATATGTATGTAGTGGGTGTATATGTATGTAGACTGGGTGTATCTGTATGTAGAGTGGGTGTATATGTATGTAGAGTGGGTGTATATGTATGTAGAGTGGGTGTATATGTATGTAGAGTATGTATTTGTATGTAGTGTGTATATGTATTTGTATGTCGCGTGTGTGTATGCATTTGTATATAGTGTATGTATTTGTATGTAGAGTGTGTGTATGCGTATTTGTATGTAGTGTGTGTATTTGTATGTAGAGTGTGTGTATGCGTATTTGTATGTAGTGTGTGTATTTGTATGTAGAGTGTGTGTATGCGTATTTGTATGTAGTGTGTGTATTTGTATGTAGAGTGTGTATGTATATATATATATATATATATATATATATATATATATATATATATATATATATATATATATATATATATATATATATATATATATATATATGTGGAGCGTGTGTATATATCTATATATGTAGAGTGTGTATATGTGTATAGGTAGAGTGTATGTGTATATATAGGTAGAGTCTATATATAGGTAGAGTGTATATATAGGTAGAGTGTGTGTCTATATATAGGTAGAGTGTGTGTCTGTATATATAGATGTGTGTCTGTGTATATATAGGTAGAGTGTGTGTCTGTGTATATATAGGTAGAGTGTGTGTCTGTGTATATATAGGTAGAGTGTGTGTCTGTGTATATATAGATAGTGTGTGTCTGTGTATATATAGGTAGAGTGTGTGTCTGTGTGTATATATAGGTAGAGTGTGTGTCTGTGTATATATAGGTAGAGTGTGTGTATATATAGGTAGAGTGTGTGTCTGTATATATAGATAGCGTGTGTCTGTATATATAGGTAGAGTGTGTCTGTGTATATATAGATAGTGTGTGTCTGTATATATAGGTAGTGTGTGTGTCTGTGTGTATATATAGGTAGAGTGTGTGTCTATATATAGGTATAGTGTGTGTATGTGTGTATATATAGGTTGTGTATATGTGTATATATAGGTAGAATGAGTGTGTATATATATGTAAAGTGTGTGTGCATATTGTTATGGGCGAGGTGTTTTCAGGACCCCAAAATGTATCATGGAGTTCAACCAACCTCCCCCTTTAATGTATTTGTTGCTTTTCCTAGCACACGGCTTGTTCCCTAGGTGTAGGATTACAATTATGGACATGTGGGTTTTTAAACACAAAAACAATGTTTATTCCATGAACTCAACTTAACATCTTAAATAAACAATGGATCTCTTAACACCCCTTACTTCAAAGATAACTCTGAAAATATTGCAACAGTAAATAATTCCTCAAAATGTTCCTTCAAACTTCCAAGAGACTTAACACCTTTAAACAGAATCACATCAGGTTAAAGGCTTTATTATCATGAGTTTAAATCACCCAAATGATCCAGAGATAGTCTTTCATGGCAGAGATCCTGCTCACTGCAAACACAGACCCTCCCAAGCTCTTTTCAAACTGCAAAACTAAACTGCAAAATGGCTGACCTCAGCTCCATCCACTCTCTGACATCACTGTTTTCTTAAAGGTACATTGCTTAAACATCCATGTCTTGAAGGTACTCTCACATGACGATATACAGGTTGTGTGTATGTGTATATATAGGTCAAGTGTGTGTATGTGTATATATAGGTTGAGTGTGTGTATGTATTTGTATGTAGTGTGTATGTATTTGTATGTAGTGTGTATGTATTTGTATGTAGTGTGTGTATGTATTTGTATGTAGAGTGTGCATATGTATTTGCATGTAGAGTGTGTGCATATGTATTTGTCGGTAGTGTATGTATTTGTATGTAGCGTGTGTATACGTACGGAAAGTGTGTATATATGTAGAGTGTGTGTATATATGTATGTAGAGTGTGTATATGTATGTAGAGTGTGTATATGTATGTAGAGTGTGTATATGTATGTAGAGTGTGTATATGTATGTAGAGTGTGTATATGTATGTAGAGTGTGTGTATGTATGTAGAGTGTGTATATGTATGTAGAGTGTGTGTATGTATGTAGAGTGTGTGTATGTATGTAGAGTGTGTGTATGTATGTAGAGTGTGTGTATGTATGTAGAGTGTGTGTATGTATGTAGAGTGTGTGTATGTATGTAGAGTGTGTGTATGTATGTAGAGTGTGTGTATGTATGTAGAGTGTGTGTATGTATGTAGAGTGTGTGTATGTATGTAGAGTGTGTATGTATGTAGAGTGTGTGTATGTATGTAGAGTGTGTGTATGTATGTAGAGTGTGTGTATGTATGTAGAGTGTGTGTATGTATGTAGAGTGTGTGTATGTATGTAGAGTGTGTGTATGTATGTAGAGTGTGTGTATGTATGTAGAGTGTGTGTATGTATGTAGAGTGTGTGTATGTATGTAGAGTGTGTGTATGTATGTAGAGTGTGTGTATGTATGTAGAGTGTGTGTATGTATGTAGAGTGTGTGTATGTATGTAGAGTGTGTGTATGTATGTAGAGTGTGTGTATGTATGTAGAGTGTGTGTATGTATGTAGAGTGTGTGTATGTATGTAGAGTGTGTGTATGTATGTAGAGTGTGTGTATGTATGTAGAGTGTGTGTATGTATGTAGAGTGTGTGTATGTATGTAGAGTGTGTGTATGTATGTAGAGTGTGTGTATGTATGTAGAGTGTGTGTATGTATGTAGAGTGTGTGTATGTATGTAGAGTGTGTGTATGTATGTAGAGTGTGTGTATGTATGTAGAGTGTGTGTATGTATGTAGAGTGTGTGTATGTATGTAGAGTGTGTGTATGTATGTAGAGTGTGTGTATGTATGTAGAGTGTGTGTATGTATGTAGAGTGTGTGTATGTATGTAGAGTGTGTGTATGTATGTAGAGTGTGTGTATGTATGTAGAGTGTGTGTATGTATGTAGAGTGTGTGTATGTATGTAGAGTGTGTGTATGTATGTAGAGTGTGTGTATGTATGTAGAGTGTGTGTATGTATGTAGAGTGTGTGTATGTATGTAGAGTGTGTGTATGTATGTAGAGTGTGTGTATGTATGTAGAGTGTGTGTATGTATGTAGAGTGTGTGTATGTATGTAGAGTGTGTGTATGTATGTAGAGTGTGTGTATGTATGTAGAGTGTGTGTATGTATGTAGAGTGTGTGTATGTATGTAGAGTGTGTGTATGTATGTAGAGTGTGTGTATGTATGTAGAGTGTGTGTATGTATGTAGAGTGTGTGTATGTATGTAGAGTGTGTGTATGTATGTAGAGTGTGTGTATGTATGTAGAGTGTGTGTATGTATGTAGAGTGTGTGTATGTATGTAGAGTGTGTGTATGTATGTAGAGTGTGTGTATGTATGTAGAGTGTGTGTATGTATGTAGAGTGTGTGTATGTATGTAGAGTGTGTGTATGTATGTAGAGTGTGTGTATGTATGTAGAGTGTGTGTATGTATGTAGAGTGTGTGTATGTATGTAGAGTGTGTGTATGTATGTAGAGTGTGTGTATGTATGTAGAGTGTGTGTATGTATGTAGAGTGTGTGTATGTATGTAGAGTGTGTGTATGTATGTAGAGTGTGTGTATGTATGTAGAGTGTGTGTATGTATGTAGAGTGTGTGTATGTATGTAGAGTGTGTGTATGTATGTAGAGTGTGTGTATGTATGTAGAGTGTGTGTATGTATGTAGAGTGTGTGTATGTATGTAGAGTGTGTGTATGTATGTAGAGTGTGTGTATGTATGTAGAGTGTGTGTATGTATGTAGAGTGTGTGTATGTATGTAGAGTGTGTGTATGTATGTAGAGTGTGTGTATGTATGTAGAGTGTGTGTATGTATGTAGAGTACGTGTATGTATTTGAGGTATTTTTGGCATTGTAAACAGTAACAATATACATTAGTGTGCAAATATCAATTACAAAAATCATAGTGCATATAACAGTTCCTCTCTTGCAAATAGACGCATGCATTCTTCCCCCCTACTCTACACTATTCTACCCCTCCTCCGCGCCCCCTCCCCCAGCTGACGATTAGTTCTCCGCGAAGAAGTCGATGAATGGTTGCCACCTTCGGGTGAACCCTGAAAGTGATCCTCGTAAGGCAAACTTGATTTTTTTTCCAAGACAAGAAAACATGCCATGTCCGACAGCCATACTTCGGACTTTGGGGGCTTTGAGTCCCTCCAGGCCAACAGTATTTGTCGCCGGGCTACCAGGGAAGCAAAGGCCACAATGTCGGCATCTATCCCCTCCTTGACTCCCGGGTCCTCCGACACCCCTAACATCGCCACCTCTGGACTCATCGCCACACTTGTTTTCAGTACCTGGGACATGACGTCTGCAAATCCCTGCCAGCACCCCCTGAGTTTTGGGCACCCCCAGAACATGTGGACATGGTTGGTATGTAGAGTGTGTGTGTATGTATTTGTGTGTCGAGTGTGTGTGTATGTATTTGTATGCAGAGTGTGTATGTATTTGTATGTAGAGTGTATATTTGTATGTATATAGTGTGTATACGTACGTATAGTGTGTGTACTTGTATGTAGAGAGTGTGTATATGTATGTAGAGTGTGTATATGTATGTAGAGTGTGTATATGTATGTAGAGTGTGTATATGTATGTAGAGTGTGTATATGTATGTAGAGTGTGCATATGTATGTAGTGTGTATATGTATGTAGTGTGTGTGTACTTGTATGTAGAGGGTGTGTATATCTATGTGGAGTGTGAATATGTAGAATGTGGAGTGTGTATGAATGTAGCATGTGCGTATATGAATGTAGCATGTGTGTATATGAATGTAGCATGTGTGTATATGAATGTAGCATGTGTGTATATGAATGTAGCATGTGTGTATGTATGTAGCATGTGTGTATGTATGTAGCATGTGTGTATGTATGTAGCATGTGTGTATGTATGTAGCATGTGTGTATGCATGTAGCATGTGTGTATGTATGTAGCATGTGTGTATGTATGTAGCATGTGTGTATGTATGTAGCATGTGTGTATGTATGTAGTGTGTATCTGTATGTAGAGTGTATGTGTATACGTATGTAGAGTGCATATACGTATGTAGTGTGTGTATATGTATAGCATGTGTGTATATGTATGTAGAGTGTGTGTATATGTATGGAGTGTGTATATGTATGTAGCGAGTGTATGTAGTGAATGTGTATATGTATGTAGCGTGTGTATATGTATGTAGCATGTGTATATGTATGTAGCGTGTGTGTGTATGTAGAGCGTGCATATATATGTATGTAGCGTGTGTATGTAGTGTTTGTGTATATGTATGTAGCGTGTGTGTATATGTATGTAGAGTGTGTGTATATGTATGTAGAGTGTATATGTATGTAGTGTGTATGTGTATGTAGAGTGTGTATGTATGTAGCATGTGTGTGTATATGTATGTAGTGTGTATGTATGTAGCGTGTGTATATGTATGTAGAGTGTGTATATGTATAGCGAGTGTGTGTATGTAGTGAGTGTGTATATGTAGCGTGTGTATATGTATGTAGCGCATGTGCATATGTATGTAGAGCGTGCGTATATGCATGTAGCATATGTATATGTATGTAGTGTTTGTGTATATGTATGTAGCGTGTGTGTATAGGCATGTAGTGTGTATATGTATGTAGAGTGTATATGTAAGTAGTGTGTGTATATGTATGTAGTGTGTATGTAGAGTGTATGTATGTAGCGAGTGTGTGTATGTATGTAGCGTGTGTATATGTATGTAGAACGTGCGTATATATGTATGTAACGTGTGTGTATGTATGTAGTTTGTGTGTGTGTATGTATTTGATGTATTTTTGGCATTGTAAGCAGTAACAATATACATTAGCGTGCAAATATCAATTACAAATCATAGTGCAAGTAACAGTTCCCATTTCGCAAATAGACCCGCGTGTTCTTCCCCCCCCTACTGTACACTATTCTACCCCTCTCGTCCGCAAATCCCTGACAGCACCCCCTGAGTTTTGGGCACGCCCAGAACACGTGGACATGGTTGGTATGTAGAGTGTGTGTATGTAGAGTATGTGTGTATGTATTTGTGTGTAGAGTGTGTATGTAGAGTGTGTGTACTTGTATGTAGAGTGTGTGTATATGTGTAGAGTGTGTATATGTGTAGAGTGTGTATGTGTATGTAGTGTGTATATGTATGTAGAGTGTGCATATGTATGTAGTGTGTGTATGTAGAGGGTGTGCATATGTATGTAGAGTGTGTGTGTATGTAGTGTGTATGTATTTATTTAGTGTGTATGTATTTGTATATAGTGTATATACGTACGTAAAGTGTGTATACGTATGTAGAGTGTGTATATATGTAGAGTATGTATATGTATGTAGAGTATGTATTTGTATGTAGAGTGTGTATGTATTTGTATGTAGTGTGTATGTATTTGTATGTAGTGTGTGTATGTATTTGTATGTAGAGTGTGTATGTATTTGTATGTAGTGTGTGTGGATGTGTATATGTATGTAGAGGGTGGATGTGTATATGTATGTAGAGGGTGGATGTGTATATGTATGTAGAGGGTGGATGTGTATATGTATGTAGAGGGTGGATGTGTATATGTATGTAGAGGGTGGATGTGTATATGTATGTAGAGGGTGGATGTGTATATGTATGTAGAGGGTGGATGTGTATATGTATGTAGAGGGTGGATGTGTATATATATGTAGAGTGTGTATGTATATATAAGTAGAGTGTGTATATATTTAGAGTGTATATATATATATATATATATGTAGAGTGTGTGTATATATATATATATGTATATATATATATATATATATATATATATATATATATATATATATATATATATATAAATATATATATATAATATATATATATATATGTGTGTGTGTAGAGTGTATTTATATCTGTAGAGTGTGTATGTGTATATATGTAGAGTATGTATGTATATATAATATATAGTGTATGTATAGGTAGAGTATGTGTATGTATAGGTAGAGTGTGTATGTGTATATATAGGTAGAGTGTGTAAGTGTATATATAGGTAGAGTGTGTATGTATATATATATATATATATATATAAGTAGTGTTTGTGTATGTGTATATATAGGTAGAGTGTGTGTTTATATATAGGTAGAGTGTGTGTGTGTATATATAGATCAAGTGTGTGTATGTATATATAGGCCGTGTGTGTATGTATATATAGGTAGAGTGTGTGTATGTAATCAATAGGAAGAGTGTGTATATGTGTGTGTGTGTATATGTATATATATATATATATATATATATATATATATGAGAGAGAGCATGTGTACATATATGTAGTTTGTATGTATATATGTGTAGAGTGTGTATGTATATATAGAGCGCATGTATATGTATATATGATATATACAGTGTGTATATAATATATTATATATAACATTTAATTTATATATATGTATATAATAATATATATATATATATATAGCTATAGCGAGACAGTGTGTGTGTGTGTATATACATATTTATGTAGAGTGTGTGTCATATATATATATATATATAATGAGTGTATATACAAATATGCATTGTCATAGGATCCCAAGCATCTGATATCTTTTAGTCACAGTAGTTATATGGCTCGTCTAGTTAAGTTTCTGGTCAATGATAACCTCCCTCAGAATGTTGATCGTGGCGGATTTAGTGATGGTAATGCCATTGAATGTCAAGGGGTGGTGGTTAGATTGTCTCTTATTGGAGATGGTGATTGTCTGGTGCTGTGTGGCGTGAATGTTACTTGCCACTTGTCAGCCCAAGCCTGGATATTGTCCAGGTCTTGTTGCATTACTTCAGGAGGAGAAACATAACATGTGGAAAAATCCTAGCTTTTGGTAAGGCTAACTTTAATGGAATGAGAATGAAAAGAGCAAACTGGTCAAATACATTATTGGCTAAAATTATAGACGCTGCCTTGGGTGTAAAGGGCAGTTACGCTCACCTCATCTTTGAAGTTCATGTTTTAACAACGGCTGTAATGTGGTCAGGTGGCACATTGGTTAGTACTAGTGCCTCACAAAGCCAGGGCCCTGTGTTCAATTCTGGTCTTGGGTGACTGTGTGGAGTTTGCACGTTCTCCCCATGTCTGTGTGGGTTTCCTCCCGGTGCTCCAGTTTCCTCCCCACAGTCCAAAGATGTGCAGGTTAGGTGGGTTGGCCATGCTAATATCGCCTCTTAGTGTCCAAAGATGTGCAGGTTAGATGGGATTATGGGGATAGAGCGACAGAGTGGGCCTCGGTAGGGTTAGGTGCTCTATCAGAGGGTAGGTGCAGACTCGATAGGCTGAATGGTCTCCTCCTGTCCCTAGGGGGGCTCTATGGTAGAGATTCTACAAGATCAGTGGCCCTGGCGAAACCAAACTGAGCAAGTTCTGCTTGATAGCACAGTTGATGACCCCTTCCATCACTGTATTGATGTTTGAGAGTAGACTGATAGGGTGGTAATTGGCAGGGTTGAATTTGTCTTGCATTTTGTGTACAGGAGACACCTGGGCAATATTCCACATTGGAGGGTGGACTATATTGGTGTTATAGCTGTACTGGAACAGCTTGGCTGGGGGCGTGGCAAGTTCTGGAACAAATGTCGTCTTGTACTGTTGCTGGAATATTGGCAGGGCCCACAGTATTTGCAGTATCCAGTGCCTTCAGCCATTTCTTGATATTGCGTGGAGTGAATGGAATTGGGTGAAGACTGATTTCTGTCTGGAGGAGGCTGAGACCGATCATCCACATGGTACATCTGGCTGAAAATTGCTGTCAATGCTCCAGCCTTATCTTTTGCACCAATGGACTGGGCTCCCCCATCATTGAGGATGGGAATGTTTGTGGAGCCTCGACTTCAGTGCGTTGTTTAATTATCCACCGCCATTCATCATGTGGCAGGACTGCAGAGCCTAGATCTGGACCATTGGTTGTGAGATGTTTTCACTCTGTCTATTACTTGCACTTCAAGGATGCCTAATCTTGAGTTACTTGATCTGTTCAACGTTTATCCCATTCAGTATGATGGTAGTGCCACATACCATCATGGAGGGTGTCCTCCGTGTGAAGACAAGACTCCATCTCCACAAGCACTGTGCAGTGGTTACTCCGACCGATACTCTCATATGTGGCAGGCACATTGGTGAGGATGAGGCCAAGTATGTTGGTTCCCTCACTACGTGCTGTAGACCTAGTCTAGCAGCTATGTCCTTCAGAACTTGCCCAGCTTGATCTGTGGTGCTGAGCCACTCTTGGTGATGGACATTGAAGTCCCCTACCCAGAGTACATTTTGTGCCATTGCCACCCTCAGTGCTTCCTCCAAGTGTGTTCAACATGGAAGAATGCTGGAACTTCCGGTTGCGGCTATGCGGAGCTAAGCCGCACGATTCGGCAGCTCCCGCTATTACGGACTTTCGGGCTCATTGGAGGAGCCCCAACGGAATTTTTTTGAAGACAAACCGTGGGGAAGGGAAGAGAGAGGTCCCCCTCCAACTTTTATGGACCGGACCAGAAGTGCAACGGCCAAAAAAGCGGCATTGGAGCAGCGGGAGAAGCAAGGGAAAAAAATCAAAATGGCGTCGGCCGGGGACAAAGCGGAGTGCGGGCCGGAGCTGCAGGAGTTCATCAAGCGCTGCTTCGAGGAGCTGCGGAAGGAGATGCTGGCGCCTATGCTGGCGGCAATTGAAGGACTAGGGATGACCCAGAAGGCCCACGAGGTAAAGATCCAGGAGGTACAGAAAAGAGTCAGTGAGAATGAGGATGAGCTCTTGGGCCTGGCGGTGAGAGTGGAGCAGCACGAGGCGCACACAAGAGGTGGGCGGGAAGACTCGAAGACCTGGAAAAACAGGTCAAGGAGAAAGAATCTGCGGATCCTGGGTCTCCCAGAAGGAGTGGAGGGGGCCGATGCCGTGGCATACGCCGGGCACGATGATCGGGGCGATGATGGGCGCGGAGGACCCTTCGAGGCCGCTGGAGCTGGACGGGGCACACCGGGTGCTGGCGAGGAAGCCCAAGGCAAATGAGCCGCCAAGGGCGATGGTGGTGAGATTTCACCGGTTCACGGACAGAGAGAGGGTCCTGGAATTGGCCAAGAAGGAGCGGAGCAGCAAGTGGGGACAATGCAGAGATCCGAATATACCCGGACTGGAGCACGGAGGTTGCAAAGCGGAGAGCGGGTTTCAACCGGGCCAAAGCGGTGCTGCACCGGAAAAGGAGTGAAATTGGAATGCTGCAGCCAGCACGACTGTGGGTCACATACAAGGACCAACACTATTACTTCGAAATGCCTGAAGAGGCGTGGACCTTCATACAAACCGAAAAGTTGGACTCTAACTGAAGGTTTGTGAGGGGGGGGATGTTTGAGGTTTGATGTGTGATGGTTGTTGTATATAGGGGGTCAATCACGCGCAGGAAATGTTACATGGGCTTGGGGAGAGAGACTAGGCCGCGACAGGAGCTGCGGCAGAGGGGCGGGGCAGGCTTTGGAAAGTGCGGGGTTTTTTCCCACGCGCGGGAAGAAAGTCGGGAAGGGGAACGAAGGAACGCATATTGATTGGGAGACTCCCACACGGGGAGGTCAAAGGGACGGCGGGGGAAGCCGGGGTCAGCAGGTGTCAGCTGACTTACGGGAGTGATATGTGAGGGGAGCAAATCTAGGGAACGGTCTACGGGGTAGGGGAGGGAGGGGAAGTAGAGGGGGCTAGCGGGGGGAGGGGATGGGGGGGGATGAGGTGATAAGCTAGAGGTTTGTTAATGTGTGTGATGTGCCTGAAGCTACGGAGGGGGGGGGGGTTAGGTGCTGCTGCACTGGCCGAAACGGAATGGGACACAGAAGAGGTGGTCGGGACGGGGGTCCCCCAGCTGGGGGACTGGAGGGTGAGGGAGACGCGGACACGGGACTGGCCCAGAAAAGGAGATGGCTAGTCGGCCAGGGGCGGAGGGGGGGGGTGTGGTGGTGGTGGTGAGAGAGCCCCTCCAATGATAACGTGGAACGTGAGGGGCCTGAATGGGCCGGTGAAGAGGGCTCGAGTGTTCGCGTACTTAAAGGGACTGAAGGCAGACGTGGCTATGCTCCAAGAGACACACCTGAAGGTGGCGGACTAGGTCAGGTTAAGAAAGGGATGGGTAGGACAGGTATTCCACTCGGGACTGGAGGCGAAGAATAGAGGGGTGGCAATATTGGGCGGGAAAGCATGTCATTTGAGGCCAAGACTATCATAGTGGATAATAGAGGGAGATATGTGATGGTGAGTGGCAGGTTGCAAGGGATGTGGGTGGTGTGTAGTAAATGTATACGCCCCGAACTGGGATGATGCTGGATTCATGAAGCGCATGTTGGGGCGCATTCCGGACCTGAAGTAGGAGGGCCTGATAATGGGAGGGGACTTCAATACAGTGTTGGACCCAGCACTGGAACCGCTCCAGATCAAGGACTGGAAAAAGGCCGGTGGCGGCCAAGGTGCTTAGGGGGTTTATGGATCAGATGGGGGAGTGGACCCATGGAGGCTTGCAAGACCGCAGGCCAGGGAATTTTCTTTCTTCTCCCATGTGCACAAAGCCTACTCCCGGATAGACTTCTTTGTCCTGGGCAGGTGCTCATCCCGAGGGTGGAGGGGACGGAGTATTCGGCCATAGCCATTTCGGACCACGCCCCGAACTGGGTGGAACTGGGGCTGGGAGAGGAGAGGACCAACGCCCGCTGTGGGCGGCTGGATGTGGGACTGCTGGCAGATGAGGTGGTGTGTGGGAAGGTGAGGGGGTGTATCGAAAGGTACTTGGAGGCCAACGACAACGGGGGGGGTGGGCGGGGGGGGGGGGGGTGGTATGTGGAGGCGTTGAAGGTGGTGATCAGGGGAGAGCTAATCTCCATCAGGGCTCATAGGGAGAAGACCGAGGGCATGGAAAGGGAGAGGTTAGTGGGGGAGATTTTGAGAGTGGACAGGAGATACGCAGAGGGCCCGGAGGAAAGATTACTTGGGGAAAGACGACGGCTCCAGACGGAGTTTGACCTGTTGACCCAGGGAAGGCGGAGGCACAGTGGAGGAAGGCGCAGGGGGTGACCTACGATATGGGGAAAAGGCTAGTCGGATGCTGGCATACCAGCTCCGTAAGAGGACGGCAGCGAGGGAAATAGGGGGAATCAAAGATGGAAGGGGAGCCACGGTTCGGAGTGCGACGAAAATAAACGAAGTATTCAAGGCCTTGTATGAAGAGCTGTACAGATCCCAGCCCCCAGCGGGGAAGAGGGGATGTGACGATTCCGAGACCAACTGAGATTCCCGAGGGTGGAGGAGCAAGAGGGGCTGGTTTGGGGGCACCAATTGGGTTGGAGGAGCTGAGCAAGGGTTTGGGGAGTATGCAGGCGGGGAAGGCCCCGGGGCCGGACGGGTTACCGGTGGAGTTCTACAGAAAGTACGTAGACCTGTTGGCCCCGCTACTAGTGAGGACCTTTAATGAGGCAAGAGAGGAGGGGACCCTGCCCCCGACAATGTCGGAAGCGACAATTTCTCTGATCCTAAAGCGGGACAAGGACCCACTGCAATGTGGATCGTACAGGCTGATCTCGCTCCTCAATGTGGAAGCTAAGTTGTTGGCAAAAGTGCTGGACACGAGGATTAAGGACTGTGTCCCGGGGGTGATCCACGAGGACCAGACTGGATTCGTAAAGGGCAGGCAATTAAACACCAATGTGTGGCGGCTCTTAAATGTGATAATGATGCCATCGGAGGGGGGAGAGGCGGAGATAGTGGCAGCTATGGACGCGGAAAAGGCTTTTGACCGAGTAGAGTGGGAGTACCTCTGGAAGGTGCTGTGTAGGTTTGGGTACTGGGGAGGGTTTATCAGTTGGGTTAAGCTCCTTTACAGAGCCCTGGTGGCGAGTGTAGTGACGAACCGGCGGAGGTCGGAGTGCTTTCGGCTGTACCGAGGAACGAGGCAGGGGTGCCCCCTGTCTCCCCTGTTGTTTGCATTGGCGATCGAACCCTTGGCCATGTCATTGAGGGAGTCTAATAAATGGAGGGGGGTGGTCCGAGGTGGAGAAGAGCATCGGTTGTCGCTATATGCGGATGACCTCTTGTTGTACGTGGCGGATCCAATGGAGGGGATGGTGGAGGTTCATACAGATTCTAAGGGAGTTTGGGCAGTTTTCAGGCTATAAGCTCAATGTAGGGAAGAGTGAGCTCTTTGTATTACAGGCAAGGGACCAAGAAAGAGGGATAGGGGACCTACCACTGAGGAGGGCGGAGGGTTTTTTTCGGTATCTGGGGATACAGATAGCCAGAGTTGGGGGGCCCTACATAAACTGAATCTGACGAAGTTGGTGGAGCAAATGGAGGAGGACTTCAAAAGATGGGACATGCTACCGCTCTCGCTGGCGGGCAGAGTGCAGTCGGTCAAAATGGTGGTCCTCCCGAGGTTTCTGTTTGTGTTTCAGTGCCTTCCCATCGTGATCACCAAGTCCTTTTTCAAGAGAGTAGACAGGAGTATAATGGGGTTTGTGTGGGCGAATAGGACCCCGAGCGTAACGAGAGGGTTCCTGGAACGAAGTAGGGACCGAGGAGGGTTGGCGCTGCCAAACCTAGGGAGCTATTACTGGGCAGCAAATGGTTCGATGATCCGCAAGTGGGTGATGGAGGGAGAGGGGGCGGCATGGAAGAGGATGGAGATGGCGTCCTGCAAAGGAACGGGCCTGGGGCGTTGGTGAGGGCACCGCTGCCGCTCTCGCCGACAAGGTACACCACGAACCCGGTGGTGGCGGCAACACTAAGGATCTGGGTTAGTGGAGACGGCACAGGGGTGCAATGGGAGTCTCGGTGTGGTCCCCGATCAGGGGCAACCACCGGTTTTGTCCGGGGAGGATGGACGAGGGGTTCCAGAGCTGGCATCGGGCGGGGATTAGAAGAATGGGGGACCTGTTCATTGACGGGACGTTTGCGAGTCTAGGGGCACTGGAGGAGAAGTTTGAGTTACCCCCGGGAAATGCCTTTAGATATATGCAGGTGAGGGCTTTTGTGAGGTGACGGGTCAGGGAATTCCCGTTGCTCCCGGCACAAGAAATTCAAGACAGGGTGATCTCGGGTGTATGGGTCGGGGAGGGCAAGGTGTCGGCAATACACCAGGAGATGAAAGAAAAGGGGAAGCGCTGTTAGAAGAGTTGAAGGGTAAATGTGGAGGAGGAGCTGGGGGAGGAGATCGAGGAAGGTCTGTGGCTGATGCCCTAGGTAGGGTTAATTCCTACTCCTCAGTGTGCCAGGCTCAGCCTGATACAATTTAAGGTGGTTCACAGAGCTCATTTGCGGGGGCGAGGCTGAGCAGGTTCTTTGGGTAGAGGACAGATGTGGAAGGTGCTCAGGGAGCCCGGCGAACCATGTCATATGTTTTGGTCATGCCCGGCACTGGAGGGGTTCTGGAGAGGAGTGGCGGGAGCAATATCTCAGGTGGTGAAAGCCTGGGTCAAGCCAAGCTGGGGGCTAGCAATATTTGGAGCAGTGGACGAGCCGGGAGTGCAGGAGGCGAAAGAGGCCGGCATTCTGGCCTTTGCGTCCCTAGTAGCCCGGCGAAGGAGCTTGCTAATGTGGAAGGAGGCGAAGCCCCCTAGCGTGGTGGCCTGGATAAACGACATGGCTGGGTTCATAAAGCTGGAGTGGATTAAGTTCGCCTTGAGAGGGTCTGCGCAGGGGGTCTACAGGCGGTGGCAACCGTTCCTAGACTATCTCGCGGAGCGTTAGAGGAAGGTCGGTCAGCAGCAGCAGAAACCCGGTGGGAGACGTCTTGGGGGGGGGGGGGGGGGGGGGGGAGATGGGGGATTGCTTGTGGGGGGGGGGGGGTGAATGAGCATGAGATAACATGAAGGGTTGGGGAAACTGGCACGTGCGGGAGAGAGCCAGTGTATAAAGCTATGCAAATATACCATTTTGCCATGTATTTATCTTGCTCAGTGCGATTTCTTGCTATTTTGTTGCGGGGGGGGGGGGGGTTATTGTTTGTAAGGGAGAAAAATTGTGTTTAAAAAAAACTTTAATAAATATATATTTTTTAAAAACATGGAAGAATGCTGGTACATTAGCTGAGGGAGTGTTATGTGACAATCCACAGGAGTTTTCCTTGCCCATTTTACTTGAGGCCAGGAGACATCATGGGGTCTGGAGTCGAAGTTTTAAAAAAAATATTTTTATTCAACATTTTTACACGAATAATACCCAACATCTGCCCCTACCCCCCAAAACCTTTGGCAGCAAAATGTTCTTCAAAATGTAAAATTAACAACCCCATCTCTAGTGGAACCCCTTACCCTCCACTCTCAGGGAAAATTTCACCTTTTCTAAGGACAAACTCCAACAGGTCCCCCAGTCAAGCCGAGGCAAGGAGGGGGGTGGGGGGTGGGGGGTGTGGGTGGCGGGTGGCGGGTGGGGGGGGGGGGAGCTGACCTCTACCCCAACAGGACCCGCCTGTGAGCAATCAATGAGGCGAAGGCTAAAACGTCTGCTGCCCTATTCCCGTCTGTACCTCCAGCAGGTCGGACACCCCGAATATGGCTTCTTGGGGACCCGGCTCCAATTCCTTATGCAGTACCTCGGACATGGTGCTGAAAAACGACCCCCAATATCTCTCCAACTTCGGGCGGGACCAGAACATATGGATATGGTTGGCTGGCTCCTCTCGCAATTATCCTCCAGTCCCTCACACAGCCGTCTCATTCTTGCCCTCGTTAAGATCATCCTGTACACCACTTTTAGCTGAATCAACCCCAGCCTCGCACACAATGTTGAGGCACCCCCCCCCCCGACAGCACTTCCTCCAGCACGCACCGGAAAACTTGGGAAAGCCTTGCGAAGTTCCGCACCTGCATATCCCTAAAGCCCTCTTCACGCTGCAGCCCATACTTCACCCTCGACTCCTCCAAACTTGCGAACCACCCCTCCAGAAACAGATGCTTCATCTCTTTCACCCCTTTCTCCTCACCCCCCCCCCCCCCCCCCCCAGAGCCTTACATCAATTCTCCTTGGTTCAAACCCATGATTCTCTCTTATCGGCAGCACCCTTGACCCTGTCCTCAACTTGAAGTGCAGTCGAAATTGCCCCCAGATCCTCAGCATAGCTACCACTACCGGATTCCCGGAATACTTCCCCGGGGCTAGCGGCAGCGGCGCCATTGCCAGTGCCCGCAACCCCGATCCCTTACAGGCCCTCGCCTCCATCCACACCCACAAAGTCTCCGTCTCCCTATTCCAGCCCCGCACCTTTTTCACATTCACCGCCCAGTAATAGTGCAACAAATTCGGATGAGCCAAGCCCCCCGACTGCTGCCTCCTTTGAAGTACCGCCTTCCTTATCCTCACAACCTTCTCTGCCCACACAAATTACGAGACCAGCCTATCCACCCTTCGAATAAATGGCTTTGGCAGAAAGACCGGTCGACACTAACAAAAACAGAAATCGCGGCAATATATTCATTTTGACTGCTTGCACCCGGCCAGCCAATGACAAAGGGAGACTATTCCACCGTCCCAAATCCTCCTTCACCCTCCCTGCCAAGCTCGTGAAATTTTTCGCCATTCATTTTGATCATGGCTGGTCATCCAACTCAATCGCCTAATCCCGCCTCCCCTCCCGATATTCTTTGATCCCCTTAACCCCAAGTGCTATATCTAACTCCTTGAAAACATACAATGTTTTGGTCTCAACTGTTTTCTGTAGTAGAAAATTCCACATTCTCTGGGTGTAGAAATGTCTTCTCATCTCAGTCCTAAATGGTTAATCCTGTATCCTTCAGGCTGTGATTACTGGTTCTGGATTCACCCGCCATCTGAAACATCCTACCTGCATCAACCCTGTCTAGTCTTGTGAGAATTCTATATGTTCTTATGAGATTTCACCCCTTCCCTGAACTACAGCGAATACAATCCTAACCGACTCAATCTCTCCTCATCTGTCAGTCCAGTCATTCCAGGAATCAGTCTGGTAAATCTTCGCTGCACACCTTCTAGAGCAAGAACACCCTTCCTCAGTTAAGGAGACCTTTTTAGGGAGATGAGGAGTTCGGGCAACCCCCATTCTCTCCCCCCCCCCCCCCCCCCCCCCCCCCGGAAACATTGTACCATACAAGACTACGGACCAAGTGTTGGAAAATGTGTTTAGAATAGATAGATGTTTGATGGCCGGCACAGACACGATGGGCCAAATGGCCTCTGTCTGTGCTGTTGTGCTGTAAGACTCTATGGCTTCTTCTTATAAGTGTCGGCCAATAATTGGTTAACATAACTGTGTCATTTAAGGTTGAAACACTAACAAGTTCATCTTTTTCTTTAGACGGTCTGGGAAGAGAGCATCTTACAGTTCTCATGTCATTTTAAGAATTTGTCTTAATCAAGTGTTAATTATGTAACGTGTTTATAATTATAAAAGTTATAATCTTTGTGTTCCAGATTAGATTACCAGCCTTCCTAACACATCCATTATTGAATTATCTATTCCTTAATTCTCTCACAATTAAGGCTGTATATGCAATTAATCTGGTTGGTCTCCAAGAATGCAGGTTTAGCTTTTTTTTAATGGCTTTTGTCAATTTAGCTTAAAATGCTTAATAACATATTAATTCAAACTAGAAAATGATAGTCACACTGAAACTATTGATTTTGAAACTATCAAAATCAAAGGCTAGGAATCCTAGAGTGAGTTCCTCACCTCCTGACCCTGCCAAAGTCTGTCCATCATCTACAAGGCATAAGTCAGGAGTGTAATGGAATACTCTCCACTTACTTGGATGAGTGCTGCTCCAACAACACTCAAGAAGCTCAACACCATCCAGGACAAAGCAGCCCACTTGATTTCTACCCCTTCCACAAACATTCAATCACTCCACCACCGACGAACAGTGGCAGCCATGTACACCATTCACAAGATGCACTGCAGGAACTCGCCAAGGTTCCTTAGGCAGCACCTTCCAAACCCATGACCACTACCATCTAGAAGGACAAGAGCAGCAGATGCCTGGGAACACTACCTCCTGGAAGTTCGCCTTGAACTCCCACACACCACACCACACCTGAGCATCCTTCAGAGTTTGTGTACCATCAAACATGACCGTTTTAAGTTCCACCCCGTGTTAAGTAATGGGTTAAGAGACATTGCAATTAGTTGTCTCATTTACGTTAAGTATCCATTAATTGACACTGATATGTAAAGGGGCTTCAGGTGGCCTCTGTCAGGTGGTGTGTTGTTAAGAGTTTTGTGCAGAGGCTGTGGAAGTGAAATAAATGGTGTTTGGTGAAAAGGAACAAGAACTTTAGACTCTTCATATCACAGCAACTAAAACGGCTAACAATTGGTAGCAGAGGATGGTTGTTGTGTAAATGCGAAGGGTTGAAAGATACAACTTTTCCAGATCAAACCAAGGAGTGAGTGAGAAAAGAAAAAAAAGGGATATATGGCTGAACCGAGGATAAAGATGGCTGGATATGACTATCCTCCCTTATTTTCTGAGAGGAAATCGTACGACCAATGGCGAAGTGCAGTAGTTATGTGGACTAAGGTAACTGCTTTGGGAAAGAGAAAACAAGGAATGGCATTGGCTCTTTCTCTACCATATGGCAGTAAAATCCGAAACAAAGTGCTTTCTGAGCTGGAATTGGAAGAGTTAGACTCAGAAGAAGGTCTGGAGACTTTATTACATTATATGGACAAGATTTATAAGAAAGGTGACTTGTTAAGTGCGTATGAAGCATGGTCGGATTTTGATAAGTTCTGGAAAATGGAGGATATCTCCATGGAAGACTATATAATGGAATTTGGCAGATTATATAAAAGACTGCAGAAACACAACCTGGAATTTCCACAGTCTGTGTTGGCCTTTAAATTACTTGACTGTGCTAGAGTGAGCAACATGGATTGGCTCCTGGTTTTGACAGAGTTCAGTTTACTGATAAGGATACCTTATTCAAACAGATGACAAAAGCTTTCCAAAGGTTTCTGGGGAAACATTCGATTCCGATGGCTCTGATGACCCAAATAGGTCAGCCTGCAATAAGGCAGAATGTGAAAAATACAGTACTAACAGGATGGCAAAATCGTATGGCTACGAACAGGGCTCAATACTATAGACGGAGACCGAGACAAGGAAATTATGAAGACAGAAACCCAGTTAGAACCTACAATAGGAAGATGAACCCCAGAAATGCACGGGGCATGATAAATCGATGTTTTCGATGTGACTCTCAATACCATTATGCTTTCAACTGTCCAACTCGTTATGATAGTGTTTGAAGTGACACATGACACGGAAGAGTCAGAAGAGGAAAAAGATAGTGCTCAGAGAGAAGACATTGTCCTATTGACAAGCAGTTTTACGCCGGTAATGAGGGTGTTGGTTGCAGAATCCTTCAACTGTGCTGTATTGGACAGTGGCTGCACATCTACCGTGTGTGGAATTGACTGGTTAAAATGTTACCTGGACTCTTTGAATGCTGAAAATCGTAACAAGGTTAAGGAATTTGAAAGTTCCACAAGTTTCAGGTTTGGCGATGATAATACTCTGAAGTCACTGAAAAGAGTGGTGATCTCTTGCAATGTTGCCGGAGTGAATCATTTCATTAGCACGGATGTTGTATCAAGAGAGATACCTTTGCTTCTGAGCAGACCGTTGATGAAGAAAGCACACGAAACTGGATATGGAACAGGATAAGGCAACAGTTTTTGGAAAGACGGTGGACTTACAATTTACGCAGTCGGGACACTATTGTATTCCATTACTGACAAATAATTTTTCAAGTAGAGTGGTTAAGGATGTGTTAATAATGGCAGTTGAAAATGGGACTTTAGCTGATAAAAAGCTTGTGATATTAAAACTGCATAGGCAATTTGCACATCCGTCTCCTCGGAGGCTGAAAAATGTATTAAAGGATGCAGGGGTAAGGGATGACGACTATACGAGACTGATAGAACAGGTTAGTGACCGCTGTGAAGTTTGTAAGAAGTACAGAAGGGACACCAGCACGACCGATACTAACCCTACCTTTGGCCGGGGATTTTAACGGCATTGTGGCCATGGACCTTAAGATCTGGGATAAAGCAAATAATATATTTATTTTGCATTTTGTAGATTTAGCAACCAGATTTAGTCAATCAACGATTGTACAAAGTAAAGAAAAGAGAGTAATTCTGGATCAAATCGTGGAAAAATGGATAGGGACAGGAATGGGTCCACTGGCAAAATTCCTTACGGACAATGGGGGAGAATTTGCTAATGAGTTTAGGGATATGTGTGAAAACATGAATATCAGAGTTATGAATACGGCTGCAGAAAGCCCATTTAGTAATGGTGTGTGAAAGAAATCATGCTGTCATTGATGACATGCTTCGGAAAATTTTGACAGATCGACCAAATTGCAGGCTAAATTCAGCTTTAGCATGGGCAGTACATGCAAATAATTCATTGCAGATGGTTGGGGGCTATAGTTCTTATCAATTAATGTTTGGTAGAAATCCTAAAATTCCGTCCATTTTGGATGACCAGCTTCCGGCTTGGGAGGGGACTACAATTAGCTCTGGTTTTGCTGAACATTTAAATGCATTACATAGCGGTAGAAAAGCCTTTTTGGAAGCAGAAGTCTCTGAAAGAATTCGCAGAGCTTTAAGACATAACGTACGGCCATCAGATGCCGTTTTTCAGCAAGGAGGCATGGTATACTATAAGAGAGACAATTCTAATGAATGGAAAGGCCCAGGGAAGATCATAGATTTCATAGAATTTACAGTGCAGAAGGAGGCCATTCGGCCCATCGAGTCTGCACCGGCTCTTGGAACGAGCACCCTACGCAAGCCCACACCACCCTCTCCCCATAACCCAGTAACCCCACCCAACACTAAGGGCAATTTCTGGACACTAAAGGCAATTTAGCATGGCCAATCCACGTAACCCGCACATCTTTGGACTGTGGGAGGAAACCGGAGCAACCGGAGGAAACCCACGCGCACACGGGGAGAACGTGCAGACTCCACACAGACAGTGACCCAGCCGGGAATCGAACTTGGGATCCTGGAGCTGTGAAGCAATTGCGTTAACCATTATGCTACCGTGCATAGGCATAGATGGCAAAGCAATTATTTTGCAACATGGTAATCAAACTGTTAGGGTCCATTCATCAAGGATAATGGGTACAGATTACAAATTTTCAAATTTAGACCGAGCAGATAGACATGACAAGGAACCAGAGTCATCTGGTACGCATGCGTTACAGAACTACGAGGACCAATTAACTGATATAGACAGGGTTTCTGTGGAGGAACACAACACATCTGGTGACTTAGAACAGGCCATTTTTCCGAAAGGGCAACTGCCAAAAGTTGGTACAAAAGTGACATACTTGCCTGAAGGGTCTAGTCAATGGAAGGATGCAACTGTTATTAGTAGAGCAGGGAAGGCCACTGGAAAGTATAAACATTGGTTGAATGTACAGCATTCAGGGGAAGGAGTCAAAACAATGGATTGGGAAAACGAAGTTCAAAAATGGAGGGCACAGAAACTCAGTGCCAGTTCAGATAGTACATTGGATAGTGAACAGGTCCGCAGGAAAAGGTCGAGAACTATTGAAAGAACATCCCACAGCAGAAGGGAAAGATCAAGCAGTAGCAGTATAGAACGAGATACCAGGCGGGAGAGGGGACGTAGTTTGTCAAGATCTCGGAACATGAGTAAGACTACGAATACTAATAGGAGTATAAGCCCACATGCACGTGAGATTTTGGTGGCTTCAAATAAATTAGATGAAAAAGTTATTAAAGAAGCTAAACAGCAAGAATTGCATAGTTGGAGTGAATTTGGGGTATACACGGAAGTACCGGATAGGGGACAAAGAGCTCTATCCCACAGATGGATTTGCACGGAAAAGGTGCTTCCGGATGGAACTTATAAGGCAAAGGCCAGGCTTGTGGCAAGGGGATTTGAAGAAAACGTAGAAGATCAGGATTTAAGGGTAGATTCACCTACAGCAGGAAAGGTTATTTTAAAGATCTTCTTGGCTCTATTAGCCACAAAGGCATGGGAATGCAAATCTATAGATATAAAAGCTGCCTTTTTGCAGGGGCATCAGGTCCAGAGAGACATTTTTCTCCGTCCTCCTAAAGAAGTAGCTAACACAGAAGGGGTACTCTGGAAGTTGAACAAATGTGTATATGGATTGAATGATGCATCTAGAGTCTGGTATTTTTCGCTAAGGTCAGTTTTGTTAAAGTTAGGCTGTTGCCAGTTGAAAGCAGATCCTGCAATGTTTTACTGGCACTATAAAGGAAATCTTTCTGGCATTTTAATGATGCATGTCGATGATTTTTTGTGGGGTGGGACTAGTGATTTTGAAACTATTGTAATCTCTGGTTTGAGGAAAGAATTCAGGGTTGGAAGTCCGGCTTCCAGTGCATTTAAATATATTGGACTGGAAATTGGACAGACTAAGTTAGGGGCAACTTTACGTCAGCAATCTTATTTGGAAAGCATCACCCCAATAGCAATTAGTCGTGGCCGAGTTTCACAAAAAGACACAATGGTTTCAAAGATAGAAAAAGAGCAACTGCGAAGTTTAATTGGGCAACTGAACTGGTTAGGTAGACAGACTAGACCGGACGTGAGTTTTGATGTCTTAGAGTTGAGTACAAAAATGAATGATCCCAAAGTGGAAGACATAATAAGAGCAAATAAAGCGTTGGCCAAACTAAAAATGCAGGAGTGTGTTTTGAAGTTCCCGGTTTTAGGTGACCATAAGCACTTGAAACTCATAGTTTATAGTGATGTGTCCTACGCAAATTTATGTGATGGAGTTTCAAGCGCAGGAAGTTTTATAATTTTCCTTTTGGCGGACAATGGTAAATGTTGCCCGCTTGTGTGGGAAACAAAGAAAATAAGGAGAGTGGTAAAAAGCACTTTGGCTGCTGAGACGTTAAAACTTGTAGAGGTGGTGGATATGGCCTTTTATATAAGTATGATATTGACAGAAATTTTGGGATTTTGGTAATATATCTATTGACTGTCACATTGACAATAAATCCCTGTGGGAAAATGTGCACTTTACAAAAAGTGTCAATGAAAAGAGGTTACGGATAGACATCGCAAGTTTGAAGCAGATGTTGGACAGCGGGGGAATAACAAAAATTAAATGGGTCGACAGGAGCTATCAACTGTCAAGACTGTTTTACGAAAAGAGGGGCGAGTTCACAGACACTTTTGGATATTGTTAATGAAGGGCACTTGTTTCTGTGACTTTTAAAAATTTTCTTTCTCGTCCAAACAAAAAAAAGGGGGGGAAATCATGTGTGTGTTTTTGAGTTTCTTGAAATTTTGTTTTCACCTAATTTTTTTTTTTCTCCCAGGAAGGGGAGACTGTTAAGTAATGGGTTAGGAGACATTGCAATTAGTTGTCTCATTTATGTTAAATATCCATTAATTGACACTGATATGTAAAGGGGCTTCAGATGGCCTCTGTCAGGTGGTGTGTTAAGAGTTTTGTGCAGAGGCTGTGGAAGTGAAATAAATGGTGTTTGGTGAAAAGGAACAAGGGGCGGGATTCTCCGAAATGCAGGCAGAGTGTTCGTGCCGCTGTGAACGCCGTCGAGGTTCATGATGGCGCGAAACTGCCCCTATCCCGACCGATTCAGGGCCCGATAATGGGCTAGGAGCGGCACCGCGTCATTTACACACGCCAAGCCTTGGCGCCGCGTAAAGGCGGTGCCGCATACATGACAGGCCGGCACCGCATAACTGCCGTCACCCGGGCATGCGGGTTGGCCGGCGCCAACCCATGCATGCGTGGTTGCCGTCCTCTCCGAGTCCGCCCAGCAAGAAGATGTCAGACTGATCATGCAGGGCTGCGGAAGAAAGGAGATCCTCCTTCAGAGAGAAAGGCCTGACGATCGGTGGGCACCGATCGCGGGCCACATCCCATTTGAGGCCCCCCCCAGTGCAGGATCCTCCCTCCACCCCCCCGCAGGCCCCCGCCCCCAGCATTCCCGCGCTGTTCCCGCCGACAGCGACCAGGTGTGGACGGCGCCGGGGGGAACCCGCCGTTTTGGGCAGGCCGCTCGGCCCATCCAGGCCTGAGAATAGCAGGGGTGCCGGAGAATCACCATTTTGGGTGTCTCGGGCGATTCTCCGGCCTGCGCCGTGTGAAACTCGATGGGGCCGTTCTCGCCGCTTGGGAGAATTGCGGGAGGGCGTCGGACCGGCATCGTGGGAAAATCTGGCGACCCAGGCGATTCTCCCAACTGGCGCGGGAGCGGAGAATCGCGCCCATGAGCTTTAGACTCTTCATATCACAGCAACTAAAATGGCTAACACCCCGACTTGGAAATATATCGCCGTCGCTGGGTCAAACTCCTGGAACTCCCACCCTAAAAGCACAGTAGGTGTACTACACCTCAGGGACAGCAGCGGTTCAATAAAGTAATTCACCACCACCTTCTGAAGGGTAACTAGGGTTGGGCAATAAATGCTGGCCTAACCAGCGATGCCCACTTCGCGCACATTAATTTTAAAAAACAAAACTGCCTCCACATTTTACATGTATACAACATGTATGCATATATCGTGTGTATCTATCTATCTATATATATAGATAGATAGATACACACGATATATACACATATATATATGTGTGTGTATATATAATATAAAATGTTTATAAAAGTAGCACGTGTCGTGTGTGCACATGTAGAGTGCTTTTGGGTACCAAACAAACTACATCAACAAATTGAGGGATATATTTAGCCCTCAAAGGGATACTGCATCAAAGTAAACAGAATCTCGAAGGAAACTGAAAACATCAAAACAAAAATGTGATTAGAGTCTTGGAGTCATAGAGGTTTACAGCATGAAAACAGGCCCTTCGGCCCAACTTGTCCATGCCGCCCAGTTTTTACCACTAAGCTAGTCCCAATTGCCCGCATTTGGCCCATAATCCTCTATACCCATCTTTCCCATATAACTGTCTAAATGCTTTTTAAAAGACAAAATTGTACCCTCCTCTACTACTGCCTCTGACAGCTTGTTCCAGACACTCACCACCCTCTGTGTGAAAGAAGTGCCCCTCTGGACCCTTTTGTATTTCTCCTCTCTCACCTTAAACCTATGCCCTCAAGTTTTAGACTCCCTTACCTTTGGGAAAAGATGTTGACTATCTACCTGAAGAGAAAATGCTGGAAAATCTCAGCAGGTCTGGCAGGACCTGTAAGGAGAGAAAAGACCTAACATTTCGAGTCCAGGTGACTCGTTGTCAAAGCTGATGAGTGCTTTGACAACGGGTCACCTGAACTCAAAACGTTAGCTCTTTTGTCTCCTTACAGATGCTGCCAGATTTTCCAGCATTTTCACTTATGATTTCAGAATCCAGCATCCGCAATAATTTGCTTTTATTTTGACTATCTACCTTATCAATGCCCCTCATTATTTTATAGACCTCTATAAGATTACCCCTAAGCCTCCAGGGAAAAAATTCCCAGTCTATCCAGCCTCTCCTTATAACTCAAACCATCAAGTCCCCGTAGCATCTTAGTAAATCCTTTCTGCACTCTTTCTAGTTTAATAATATCCTTTCTATAATAGGGTGACCAGAACTACACAGTATTCCAAGTCTGGCTTTACTAATGTCTTGTACATCTTCAGCAAGATGTCCCAACTACTGTGTTCAATGTTCTGATCAATGAAACCAAGCATGCCGAATGCCTTCTTCACCACCATGTCCACCTGTGACTCCAAGGCGGCACGGTAGCACAGTGGTTAGCACTGTTGCTTCACAGCGATAGGGTCCAAGGTTCGATTCCCGTTTGGGTCACTGTCTGTGAGGATTCTGCACGTTTTCCCTGTGCCTGCGTGGGTTTCCTCTGGGTGCTCCGGTTTCCTCCCACAAGTCCCGAAAGATGTGCTTGTTAGGTGAATTGGACATTCTCAATTCTCCCCCAATGTACCTGAACAGGCGCTGGAATGTGGCGACTAGGGGCTTTAACTTCACAGTCACTTCATTGCAGTGTTAATATAAGCCTACTTGTGACAATAACGATTATTATTTTCAAGGAGCAATGAACCTGTACTCCTAGATCTCTTTGTTCTATAACTCTACCCAACACCCTACTATTAACTGAGTAGGTCCTGCCCTGATTTGACCTACCAAAATGCATCACCTCACATTTATCTAAATTAAACTCCATCTGCCATTCATCGGCCCACTGGCCCAATTGATCAAGATCCGGTGCAATCCTAGATAACCTTGACTGTCCACGATGCCACCAAACTTGGTGTCATCTGCAAACGTACTAACCATGCCTCCTAAATTCTCACCAAAATCATTAATATAAATAACAAGTAACTGTGGACCCAGCACTGATCCCCGAGGCACACCGCTGGTCACAGGCCTCCACTTTGAAAAACAACCCTTTACAACCACCCTTTGTCTTCTGTCGTCAAGCCAATTTTGTATCCAATTGGCTACCTCACCCTGGATCCCGTGAGATTTCACCTTATGCAACAACCTACCATACAGTACCTTGTCAAAGGCCTTGCTAAAGTCCATGTAGACAACGTCGACTGCACTGCCCTCTACCTTCTTGGTTACCCCTTCAAAAAACTTAATCAAATTTGTGAGACATGATTTGCCACTCACAAAGCCATGCTGACTTTGCCAAATCAGTTCTTGCCGCTCTAAATGCCTGTGGATCCTGTCTCTCAGAATACCTTCCAACAACTTACCCACCACAGATCTTAGGCTCACCGGTCTGTAGTTCCCAGGCAGCCCTTCTTAAACAATGGCACGACATTTGCTACCCTCCGATCTTCAGGCCACTCACCTGTGGCTGTCGACAATTTAAATATCTCTGCTAGGGGACACGCAATTTCCTTCCTAGCCTCCCACAACGTCCTGGGATACATTTCATCAGGTCCTGGGGATTTATTGACCTTGACGCGCTTTAACACTTCCAGCACCACCTCCTCTGTAATATGGACACTCCTCAAGATGTCACTATTTATTTCACAACGTTCCATAACATTCATGAAGTGGCTGCTAAAACATCCCTGTCCCCGTGGTGCCCACCATGAACACCGCGCCATCCCATCCAGAGATACTCGGCAGCGATCATAATCATGGAAGAGGGCAGTCGACACGGGCGACCTCTTTGGCTGCCCCACTGACTGGACCTATTAATGGACAGCTTGGCCCAACCCACGAGGAAGTGTGGGGCACTGGCAGCCAACGGAGGCTTCGGGGCTTGGGGCCACTGTGAAATTCTGCTTCGTAGAGCTGTGCTCAGATGGGAGTCCACCACACACCTGAGCATCTTTGAGACTTTGTGTACCATTGAGCATGACCATTTTAAGGTGTTGGATGGCATCAGTCATGAGCTAAAGCCCACACACATAAAGGGTTATCCAGCCCACTCCTCTGCCATCTAGTGCGTCCCCGATTTGGCCACAGCCCTCCGATCCACCAGCCATCTTAAGTTATTGTTGTGCATAAGACAATTCCTGCGCAATGGTCCTCAGGCGACAGCCCCTACTCTTGATGGGGGAGGACAGTCGCGCAAGGCGACCACGCTCCAGACTTTGACCAGGAACGGGTAAAAGATGGGCACCAGCTGGAAAGAGATATGACCCCTCAGGTCGATAACCAGGAACTACATGTCATAATTCAGGCCTTGCACTGATTGGAATGGCGCGAGTCATGGCCCCGTGATCGGGAACGCAGCGAGGCATAGCCCCGCGATCGGTAACGGCACGAGGCATGGCCCCGTGATCAGGAACGGCGCGAGTCATGGCCCCGCGATCGGGAACGGCGCGAGTCATGGCCCCACGATCGTGAAGACCGGGAGACATGGCCCCACGATCGGGAACCCCGGGAGGCATGGCCCCGTGATCGGGAACACCGTGATGTATGGCCCCGCGATCGGGAACACCGGGAGACATGGCCCCACGATCGGGAACACCGTGAGGTATGGCCCCACGATCGGGAACACCGTGAGGTATGGCCCCGCGATCGAGAACCACAGGAGACATGGCCCCGCGATCGAGAACCACAGGAGACATGGCCCCGCGATCGGTAACACCGTGAGGTATGGCCCCGCGATCGAGAACCACAGGAGGCATGGCCCCGCAATCGGGAATGGCGTTCGCATGGCCCCGCGACCCTCCCGACACCCATCCGGTGGGTCGCGACACTGGGTTGAAGGTGACTGGCTTAAACCCTCTCCAACTTCTCTAACAATTACTCTGCTGAGGACATCTGTCCTGATCCTGCCCAGGCATTATTTATATGTACATATATATAGTGCATGTGTATATGTAGCAAATGTGCATGCACATAGTGTGTATGTGTAGCACACACGTGTGTGCATAGTATGTGTAGCACATGTGCGTATATAGCATGTAAGTGTAGCGCACATGTGCATACGTAGCATCTTTGTGCAGTGCATGCGTACATAGCTTCTGTGTGTAGCACCCATGCGTATGTAGCATCTGTGTAGCACACGCGTGCGTACATAGTGCGTGTACCTATTTCTGTATCTCTAGTATGTGTGTACGTGGACGTGTGCCTGTAGATGTACATACATTGTCCGCATGTGTGTATACAGATGTGTGACTGTGCATATGTATACGCAATTATGTTTGTGTGTGTGTATATATATATTATATATAGTCTGTATATATGTATATGCATGTATGTACCTGTGTGTATATACATAGTGTATTTGTGTATATACAGTGTGTGTGCATAGGTTTTCTTTTTTGTCTTACTATGGAGTATTTTTCATTTGTTGTGATTAAAGTTCATTTGCCATTGATTTTACCCAACTGCCTATTCAAGTTTGATATATAAGTAAATGTTATCATTGAGTTTTTAAGTCCAGGTCATTTAGGTAATGGTCTCAACTGTAACCCTAATGCCACCCTGCTCGATACCCGTCCCTGATAGTTAACTTCTCTAACGAGCATTCATTGCATTCTAACCTTTGGATAGTTTCTTGTTCATTGTCCTAATTTATCCTGAATTCCCACAGCTTGAAATTTGCTGATGCTTCAGTGTGGAGCTTTATCAGATGACTTCTGAAAGGCTTGATGCACTATTCTAGGACTTTTCACTGCCGAATTAGGATATTATTTCTTCAAATAACTCAGGGAGGTTGGTCAGACATGATTTTATGTTAATTATTTACACATGTTTGCTTTTGATTAGCTCTATTATTGTATAGGAGTGTGTTACGATCCAGTTTGGTGTTATAACTGGATGGGAAGATCCCAGAATTGAATCTGGTTCAAAAGACCATGGGCGCGATTCTCCACTCCCACGCCGGTTGGGAGAATCGCCTGGGCCGCCGAAATTTCCGGGGCCGCCGGTCCGACGCCCTGCCGCGATTCTCCCGAGCGGCGGGAACGGGCCAGTTGAGTTTCGCGGGCCGGAGAATCGCCGGAGATACCCAAAATGGCGATTCTCCGGCACCACCGCGATTCTGAAGCCCGGATGGGCCGAGCGGCCAGGCCAAAACGGCGGGTTCCCCCCAGCGCCGTCCACACCTGGTCGCTACAGTCGTGGGCGGTGCGTGAACGCTGGGGGGCGGCCTATGGGGGCGCGAGGGGGGATCCTGCACCTGGCTTCACCTTGAATGTGGGGTGGCCCGCGATCGGTACCCACCGATCGTTGGGCTGTCCTCCCCGAAGGAGGACCTCCTTCCTTCCGCGGCCCCGCAAGATCCATCCCTCATCTTCTTGCGGGGTGGATTTGGACAGGACGACAACCACGCATGCGCGGGTTGGTGCCGGCCAACCTGCGCATGCGCGAATGACGTCCGTTATGCGGCGCCGGCCGCGTCATCTATTCGGCGCCGCTTTTACGCGGGCGACAAGGCCTGGCGCGGGTAGATGACGCGGCCCCGATACTGGCCCATTGTCAGGGCCTAAATCGGTCGGGACCGGGGCCGTTCTGCGCCGTCGTGAACCTCGACGGTGTTCACGACGGCGTGGCCACTTCAGCGTGGGAGTGGAGAATCACGTCCATTAAGTTTCATTTTTTTAATGTGGAGGAACAGAGTCACAGGACCGCTAATTAGTTTTAGCAACAAGAAAAAAGCATTTATTAAACAACATTAAAAGTTGGGTTAGAATACTTTACTCCCCCTCCTCCCCCATCTTAGTCCCTTTTAAGCACACAAGACTTCTGATGGAGATGCCAGAAAGATATCGGGTGCGATTTTCAAATTTGAGAGATTTTACTACAGCCTGTGTAATGTGAGTTGTCTTTCCCTGGATCTCAGAAATGTATCCCACTCAGGCAGGACCCAATCACCACCTGTTGCCGGGCAGAAAACGGCCTTTTGGCCAATTCATTGGCCACCACCCAACTAATCGAACCGAGTCCCATCAATCTCTCGGGTGCCGAAAGGTCTTGAGTTCTGCTGTCCCAAGGCTAGCACAGTGTTCTATTTTGTAACCTTTTGAGTTCCTTTCTTCCTGCTCGACGTAAAGGTGCATGTCCATTCAGCATCTATGGATCCAAATGATAACACAAAAATAAAGAAAGAAAAAAAGGGAATTGGCAGGAAGTGCCTTTATAATTTTATCCTTTATAGTTTCTATGGCTTCCCTGATTTCTCCCTTATTATAGTACTGATTTAAAAAAATTATGTTTTACCTCGGTTGCAGTAGATTTTTCTATGTCTTCCTTTGTATTTCAGGTCACTCATTCAACTTGATTCTGTATTCTTTTACTTTTATCTTTGTAAATTCTGAACCCTTTTTGTGAAGGAATGGCAGAGATCACATTTTTTTGTTTGCTTCTAATTTGGTAAGCCATTTATTTAATCTGAACTATTAAGCGTAGTGGGTAGCACTGCTGCTTCACAGCGCCAGGGGCCCGGGTTCAATTCTGGCCTTGGGTGACTGTGTTTGCACTTTCTCCCTGTGTCTACGTAGGTTTCCTCCGGGTGCTCCGGTTTCCTCCCCCCACTCCAAAAATGTGCAGGTTAGGTGGATTGGCCATGCTAAATTGCCCCTGAGCGTCCAGGGATGTGCAGATTAAGTTAAGGGGTTACTGCGATAGGATGGGGAAGTGGGTTTGGTGGAATGATCTTTCAGAGGGTCGGTGCAGACCGAAATGGGCCAAATGATTTCCTTCTGCACTGTAGGGATTCTATGATTAGTTTTCAGTATCTTTTCATCCTGCATGATCAGCATTCTACTTTTAAATGGTACACCACTTATCCTTTACCAAATAATGTTGAATAAACGCCACCAATCGTATTTGCTTTGGATACTTTAAAAGAGTCCAGCAGAACAGGCAGCTATTTAAGGTCCTTCAGATCAGAAACCAGTTTCAAAGTGCAATACTCCTTCGGTACTACACTCCTTTAAAATGAGTGGGTGTTGAACCTGCAAACCTTGCATTTGAGGCAAGTGTTATCGAGTGAGCTAAACGGAAACATTTATTTTCAGAATGCCAGTTGTATGTGTTTAAAGGCATCGTTGGAAAACATGCAGTAAAGAGATTTACAAACAAAAACTTTGTTTCAGATTATTCCAGACTGTATGAAATATGTACATTCTGTTCTTGTTTTTTTGAAAATTCCACAGATGCGCTAAGTATGAATAGGTCTGTTTTGTGATTTTTGAGTGAGCCTCCTCAGTGTTCTGTCTGTGTTTCAGTTGCTAGGCGATGCTGCACAGTGGCCCAGATAACTTGTTTTTCCCTTTTTATTCTTTCTTTCCAATGTGATTTTATCTGGCTTACACTCAACACAGCTCTTGTAATGCAAGAAATACAGCACATGGGGTAATGTCGATCAAACTTGTATCCTAAGGTTCCATGTGACAATACAAAATACCTTGAGTACATTATATTTATCTCAATGAGATAAGTTTGAAGAATAAACCTCAGACTTTATTCTTCATCAGAATCCATTCAGTATTGTGTGTATTGTTTAGTTTGCATTTTAATATTGAAACATCAATCACCCATTCTATTTGAAATTTAGCTTGACTCGCCTATGGCACTCCTGTCTCTGATCAGAATTCATGTGTTCAAGGTTTGAACATATAATTTAGACTGACACTTCTGAGCAATATTGAGGGAGTATTCCTTTGTCAGAGGTACTTGGTTTTGGATGAGATGTTGAACCAAGCCCCATTTGCTCTTTCAAGTGGATATAAAAATTCTAATGCAATTATGGTTCTGATCAATAATCATCTCAATCAGTGTCTCTGAAAGCTGACAACCAGTTATTCATCTCATTTTGCTGTTTTGGAATTTGAAAGGGTGTAAATTGGTTTCCATGTTTATCTACACAACTATCTTCATTTCAGAAAGTAATTGTCTATAATGCGCTTTAGAATGTTCTGAAGATGTGATCAGGCCCTCCTTTACTTTCTCCCATATTTTGCAGTTTCATTTCAAGTCTAGTTTCTCAGAAAGTTGTGCATATGCAGATAAAGAACATTATAAAATTCTGCATTGGTATTTGTCCAAAATTGGAGCTGTGGTCATGGAAATTGTTTTACTAATACAACTGATGGAAGAAATTTTATTGCTTCCTGTGGACGTGGTGTTTGGGATGAAGTAGGGTGCTTCTAATGTTTATTACAATTGCAATTCTCCCATTTCTGTTGCTACCTCTGGGTCAGAAACTCTGGGTTTGACTCCCAGTTCAGGACTTGGTGGCGCAGAAGATACATTCACAACGTGACCAAACAGGTTGATTATAAGCCTGTAAATTCTTCCAGTATGCCTGATAGCATGAGGTATTTCACAAATGAGGTGATCACAAAAATATATCAGATATGTTTGCGGCCGCTCAAATCATTCTTTGATGAATCAGAAATCATAGGATGCACAGGCTGTAAGATCAACTGGAGGGAAGGCAAAAATGTAATGTTGAAAACAATTCAAACGAAATCGAAGCACAAAGGCTGAAGCACTCGCAGAACAATTACGAAAACTACCAAATGAATCGTTCTTAATTTCTTCAGTCCTGAAGTTCCACAGAGTGGAATGTTAAGCAAATGTTCGGCAACCAAACACAAAGCTGACTTTGAAATTGGCGGCCTCCTGCGTGAACACAATTCCGTGTGCAATGTTGTATTTTACAGGTGAAATCATTACAGATGATGCTGAGTCCGATGATGAGTACTATGAATATATGTTTGAAGATTTCGAAGAACATGCAGAAAGTAATGGCACGGAAGGTGAGACAGATGAAGACCAGTATGAACTGCTTGTAGATCTTTTTCGCAGGAGCAAGGATGGGCTCAATGAAAAGGCCCAAGAAGCGCTACTCCGGTGGTTTGGACGGAATGACAAAGTGGTAATGGGGGACACCCAGAGCTCCGAGACGGCACACTCCAAAATAAAAACTGAAATCAAAGTTACTGATACCACGGAGGACTTAACCACTGAACAAGCTTGAAATACGACACCGTCCCAATCTTAGAGAAGGTTGATCCAGACGTACGTGGTGATTCGTTTCAAGCCTCTGAAATGATTCCGGTAGTTGACTCCCTGATCATCGAGGATACTGAGGATGAATGGGAAGACATTGATGATGCACATGATGAGAGCAACTCTGATGTTTGTCATGTGAGAGTACCTTTAAGAAATGAGTATTTAAGAAATGCACCTTTTAATAAATGGGTGTTTATCAGTGATGTCAGAGTGTGGGTGGAGCTGGGCTGTCTGTCAGCTTTTTACTTTCGTTTTAGGCTGTTTGCTGCAGGGTGTGTTTTAGTTTTGTTTCCAGAGCTGGATAGCTGCAGTCACAGCCAGAAGGTGTATGAGTCTCTGTAATCTAAAGACTGTAAATCGATCCTTTGGTGATTTAAAACTAATAACTGCTCTCAGTAGTGACTTTGACCTAATGTGCTTCTGTTGAAAGGTTTTTTCAATCTTATGGATGTTAAAAGGACAGCTTAAGGATTACTTAGTGTTGTATTCTTTGGGGGTTATATTTGAATTGATGGTTGCTACGATGTTCACTGTATGTTTTAAAAAGGTTAACTTGAGTTCATAGAATAAACATTGTTTTGCTTTAAAAAAATACTTTTCCATTTCTGCTGTACCACACCTGTAGATTGGGCCGTGTGCTCCCCATACCACAATCTATTAAAAGTTGTGGGTCAGGTGAACTCCATGATACACTTTGGGGTTCTCTAAACCCTGGCCCATAACATGTTGAACAGATTGACGACTCCGAGAGTGAAACAGTGGAGATCCTCAAGGATACTGAGGATGAGTGGGAAGACATCGATGGTGAATATGATGATGGCAACTCTGATGTTTAATAGATTGATGACTCCGAGAATGAAACGGTGGAACACCTGATGACTATCTCGCTAGGCAGCTCAACAGATCAATCATATATTAGTAAACAAGACCATAATGACCCAACGCCTGGATCATCCCGACCAAAGAGTGTAAGCTTAGTTATTTAGAGTGAAGAGGAACCATTGAGCGATGTTCGATTGAGCCAAGAAGTGGCGGCACCTGTTGCTCTAGATTTTACCTCCACCCAGGCACCAGAAACTGAGGCACTCCAACATCCCATTGAGGCCGCAGAAGTGGGCGTAGTTACACAACTCAGTGATGATGTGTCAGCGCCTCAGATTCCACCTCAGACTCCACAGACCTCCGGGCACAGGATGTAGACTAGTACCAAACCAGAGGCTGCCAAGCCTCAACATAAACACAAAAGAATTAGCAAACCAATTGCCAAAACAAGAAGGAGAAAGAGGAGAAGATTGGGAGAACTAGTTCATCCCACTGACAAAAATAAAAAAGGTGAGGTCATGACTGACAGACCAGAGGCAAAAGAAACAGCAAATACACAGCGAAGTAGCAAACCAGTGTCGTGGCAAGAAACACAAATGAAAGAAGCTGGTGATGCATGCGTGGCAATCATGGACACAGGCCTTCCAAAGGCACAGAGCAAAGAGGAGAAGAAGCAAGAGGCCAGCACGCAAACCAGTCTTCGAAAGGCTGGCAACAGCTGACATCACAGGGGTGATCCCGTGAGGGATGTACAATGACATGTGCGAAAGAGACGGACATTAGCCAGGCATATCATGTTTATGGACACCCTAATTAAACTTGCTCACATTAATTAACCATATCACAAATGTATAAAGTTAAAAAAGCTATCATGATTGTAAACAAACATTGATGCTTTTTGAGGAAGGGGGATGTGGTGATATGCCTGTAAGCAATATTGTAGATGGCTCGTGGTGCGATCTCCAACCAGAGGTGGCGGTACAGACTCCCCATGTGGTCTCTAGACAGGGGTCATGTGACAAGGCATTCACATATAAGGGGCACATCCGGTGATCGACAAATGTTTATAAGGCGTAGAAGTGGACGTCATGCCTTGGTGTAGTTCAGGGGAGTACAAAGAAACTCCATGACAGCTTGCTCTGTAACTGATTGTTATCTTACCATGTGTGATTCAATAAACATCCTGGTTTGGACAAGTCACAAGTCGTTTGGTAGATTCCTTGCTAGACATCGAACACCGAACACAACATGGTTGATTAAGGAGCGAAAAGGAGACCTGCACATGGCGGCTGAAGCACTAAATTAATCTTTTGCATCTATCCTTACCAAGGTCACAGTGAAAGATAAGATGGTTGAGATATTGGATGGGTTAAAATTGATAGAGAAGGTACTGAAAAGGCTGATTTTATATTATATTATTATTTCACTTAAAGTGGATAAGTCATCAGGTCCAGATGGAATACATCTTGGGTTGCTGAGGGAAGCAACGCTGAAAATTGCAGAGGTACTTGCCATAATCTTCCAATTTTTCTTAGATACAAAGGTGGTGCCAGAGGATTGAAGGATTGCAATTGCTATACCCATGTTCAAAAGATCAAAGGAACAACCCAGTAAACAGGCCTCAGTCTAAATTTGCTGGAGGTTTTTGGAAACCATAATCCAGGACACAGTTAACACTCACTTCAACAAGTGTGGATTAATTAAGGTAAACCAGCACAGATTTGTTAAGAGCTAATCATGTTCAATTTGAGTTTACTGATGAGGTGTAGAGTATATGTGGGCATTCAAAAAAGCATTTGATGAAGTGCCGCATACAGCGCTGCCAACTAGCACGGATTTTCCGTATTTCATAGGAAAATCTGCTTGAATACGGTAATATGATTTTTCATGTTGAAACACTGCAGCCCTCGGTCAAATCCAACCTGACACCGCACTAAAGGAGCGTATTTAAGGGAGAGGTTTTTTTTGGGTGTGAAGAAAAAAATATTAAGAGGCAGCTCCCTGTAAAGGGCTGACTGGCTTTGTGGGGTCCGGGGGGGGGAATCTGGGAACAGGAGCAGATTGCCAAACCGCAGTGAATGCATTCCTCCCGAAACGCTTCGATTGGTTTCCTTGACAATGGCTGCAGGAGGACAGGGCCCTGCGCAGAGGCCTGCCCTCTCTCATCTCCGCCCCACAAACGATACAGCTCATGCGTGTCATGTGATCCTTTGCGAGATCCCGCGTTAAGATGCTTGTACATGTATGTAAAAGCATTGGATTTTCATTTTCCATTTGTGTTTTAGATTTGTGCAATAAAAGTGTAAAGCTGTATTTTGAAATTTTTTCTTCGAAATGAAAATACCGATTTTACTGCCAGAATACTGATTTTTGGTATCTGGAATACTGATTTCTGTTGGGAAAGGTTGGCAGCTCTGCACATAAAATGCTTGCCATTCAAGTTGTTCAAACACATCCAAAGTCAGCATGCTAAGCAGAAAAGATTATGGATTTTTTTCTGAACTTTTCCAGACATTTATCAGTGCATCAGTGGAGGCAGTGGCTTAGTGGTATTGTCGCTGGACTAGTAATCCAGAGACCCAGGATAATGATCTGGGGACCCGGGTTCGAATCCCACCACGGTAGGTGAAGGAATTTAAACTCAATTAAATAGCTGGAATTAAAAAGTGTAATGATGACCATGAAACTGGTGGGCAGCACGGCAGCACACTGGTTAGCACAGTTGCTTCACAGCTCCAAGGTCCCAGGTTCGATTCCCGGCTTCGGTCACTGTCTGTGCTGAGTCTGCACGTTCTCCCCATGTCTGCGTGGGTTTCCTTCCGGTGCTCTGGTTTCCTCCCACAGTCCAAAGATGTGCAGGTTAGGTGGATTGGCCATGATAAATTGCCCTTCGTGTCCAAAAAAGGTTAGGTGGGGTTACGGGGATAGGGTAGAGGCATGGGCTTAAGTCGGGTGCTCTTTCCAAGAGCTGGTGCAGACTCGATGGGCCGAATGACCTCCTGCTCTGTAAATTCTATAGCACTGGCATTGTTCAAGGTCGGGCCATTGTAAAGTGTGAACAAATTGAATATAGACTTTTCCACTCCTATACTGCTTTACTGTGTTTTCACTTGGCACTTGAGTTTGCTGATTTTGACAGAGTGCATTTGTAAGCATTTCAGGTTACATCGAGATGTAATCTTGGCTATCACAAGGCTCCACTTAACACATTTGTGGGCAGATCCCCTTGGATTCAACTCATTGGAATTTGAATGTATATCCAGGCAGAACAAAATAATGCAGCCATTCTCTCAAAGACAGCTCCGCAAACAGAGATTATTTCATTGGCTTAAGTACGTCTGCAGGATGGAAGAAGGCATACCCAAGAACATTCGGTATGGGGAGATAGCCTGAGCCAGATAAACAGTAGGACGCTCACAGCTCTGCTTTAAGGATGCTTGCAAGTGTGATATGAAGGACCTAGACATTGGTTATCCAACCTGAGAGTCCCTACCTGACATCAGAGGAAAATCGTGACACCTCTTGTGAGACGACAGACATGATTATGATGACCAGTGGTTGCAGCGACTTGGTAACAGATGACAATGCTGAAATCAATAACGCACAAGGACACTTATTAGCTTAATGCGTAGAACTTGCGGCGAAAGCTGCCTCTTAAAGATTGGTCTCTTCAGCCATTAGCATAGGTGTACCATATTAACGCCATCTGAAATGGATTTGTTTGCTGCATTTCTTGCAGTTATTGTGATCCCAGACCAAACCCCAACAGTGGCTAGGATACTGAATCAAAACCCCAATATTTTAGTTTATTTTGTAAGATTGTGTGGAAAGGACTGCAGCGGTTCAAGAAGATGCTTCTTAAGTGTTGTCAGAGTTCCTCCCTCCACCACCCTTTCAAGTCGTGAGTTCCAGATTTCCACCACCTGGGTGGTAAAGCTTTTCCTCAAATCCCATCTGAATCTCCTGCTCCTTATCTTAAATCTATGCCCCTGGTTATTGAACCCTCTACTAAGGGGAAACGTTTCTTCCTATCTAAGAAAGAGTCGAATTGGACCCCTCCGGAAGGCCACTGCCCTAGACTCGATATGTATGCTCAAGCCGTCAGGAGTCGCGTCAATGCCAGATTCTTCAGTCGCATTCAGAAGACAGTCCCGAACGTCACCCAAGCACAACACAATGCCATCCGCGCTCTCAAGACCAACCACAACATCGTCATCAAACCAGCAGACAAAGGAGGGGCCACCGTCATACTGAACAGAACGGACTACTGCAAAGAAGTGTACCGACAACTCAACAACCAGGAACACTACAGACAGTTACCGCAGATCCGACCAAGGAACACACCCGCCAACTCAACAGACTGATCAAGACCTTGGATCCAGACCTTCAGATCGCCCTACGTGCTCTCATCCCACGTATTCTCCGCGTTGGAGATCTCGACTGCCTCCCGAAAATACACAAGGCCAACACACCAGGCCGTCCTATCGTATCAGGCAATGGAACCCTGTGTGAGAACCTCTCTGGCTACATCGAGGGCATCATGAAACCCATCCTATAAGGAACGCCCAGCTTCTGTCGCGACACGATGGACTTGCTACAGAAACTCAGCACCCATGGACCAGTTGAACCAGGAACATTCCTCGTCACAATGGACGTCTCGGCACTCTACACCCTCATCTCCCATGACGACGGTATTGCTGCAACATCCTCAGTACTCAACACCGACAACTGCCAATCTCCAGACGCAATTCTGCAACTCATCTGCTTCATTCTGGATCACAACGTCTTCACTTTCGACAACAATCCAGACGCACGGAACACCTATGGGGACCAAATTCGCACCTCAATATGCCAACATCTTCATGCACAAGTTTGAACAAGACCTCCTCACCCCACAGGACCTTCAACCGACATTATACACCAGATACATCGATGATATTCTTTTCCTTTGGACCCACGGTGAAGAATCACTGAAATGACTACAAAATGACATCAGTAAGTTCCATCCCACCATCAGACTCACCATGGACTACTCTCCAAAATCGGTTCCATTCTTGGACACACTCATCTCCATCAAGGACGGTAACCTCAGCACTTCGCTTTACCGCAAGCCCACCTCATGATGCTGCATTTCTCCAGCTTCCACCCTAAACATATTAAAGAAGCCATCACCTATGGACAAGCCCTCCGTATACACAGGATCTGCTCAGACGAGGAGGAGCGTGACAGACGCTGAAATATGCCCTCGTACGGACGTGATATAGCGCTCGACTCATCGAGCGACGGTTTCAACGCGCCACAGCAAAAACCCGCACTGACCTCCTCAGAAGACAAACATGTGACACAACCGACAGAGTACCCTTCGTCGTCCAGTACTTCCCCGGAACGGAAAAACTATGACATCATCTTCGCAGCCTTCAACACGCCATCGATGAAGATGAACATCTTGCCAAGGTCATCACCACACCCCCACTACTTGCCTTCAAACAACCGCATAATCTGAAACAAACCATTGTTTGCAGCAAACTACCCAGCCTTCAGAACAGTGACCACGACACCACACAACCCTGCCATGGCAATCTCTGCAAGACGTGCCAGATCATCGACATGGGTACCACCATTACACGTGGGTACACCACCCACTAGGTACGCGGTACATACTTGTGCGAATCGGCCAACGTTGTCTATCTCGTACGCTGCAGGAAAGGATGTCCCGAAGCGTGGTACATTGGCGAGACCATGCAGACGCTGCAACAACAGATGAACGGACATTGCGTGACAATCAGTCGGGGAACACTTCAACAGTCAAGGGATTTCAACCCCTGATCTCAGGGTAAGTGTTCTCCAAGGCGGGCTTCAGGATGCGCGACAACGCAAAATCGCCAAGCAGAAACTTATAGCCACGTTCCGCACACATGAGTACGGCCTCAACCGGGACCTTGGATTCATGTCGCATTACATTCATCCCCCACCATCTGGCCTGCGAAATCCTACCAACTGTCCTGACTTGAGACAATTCACACCTCTTTAACCTGGGGTTACCCCTATCTCTGGCTCTGTAAATACTTAATTACCTGCAAATGCTCGCATTTAAAGCATTGTCTTGCATCTTTGACTTTGTCGATATAAATGTTTCTGGAACCTACCTCTTCATTCACCCGAGGAAGGAGCAGTGCTCCGAAAGCTAGTGATTCGAAACAAACCTGTTGGACTTTAACCTGGTGTTGTAAGACGTCTTACTCTATTTTACCACAGCAGTGGCTCTGAATTGAGATGGGTTTGGGATGCATGATAAGGGCCAGGGTTTCAAACTTTGGTTGGATTCTCCCAACTGGACCCAGATCATCTCCATCATAGAAATGACCTACTTCAAACTCTGCAAGATCACCTACCTCTGCCCACTATCTCAGCCTATCTACTGCTAAAACCCTGACCCATGCTTTGGAAATGTTGTGGCTAGTGGAACCAATGCATTCCTGGTCAGTTGCTCATCTGCCATGCTCCATAATTTTCAACTGGAGCACAACTGATGCATTACTGCAATGACATCTCACTTCTCTGTAGCTGCGTCAATCTATCACAGTGGGCTAAACAGCTGGCTTGTAGTGCAGAACAAGGCAGCAGCACGGGTTCAATTCCCGTACCGGCCTCCCCGAACAGGCGCCGGAATGTGGCGACTAGGGGCTTTTCACAGTAACTTCATTGAAGCCTACTTGTGACAATAAGTGATTATTATTATCTCTTCTGTGCTCATGCTTTGTACGATAACCATTAATGAATTATAGGTCACCTTCCGTTGCCGAAATCTGATTATCAGGTTCACTTGCTGCCTTAAAGCGGTATATTAATTATTGACTAAAAACTCTTTTAGACATTTAGTTTCAGTGCTTCATGATTCGGCAGGCTTAAATTAAAGTACTGATTTATAAAAGTTGCACATGCAATTCTTAGGTCCATATTTTGTGTTCGCATTTCCCCCCAAAAAGTACAACAATCAGATTTTAGACATACAAACCTGCTGAGAATGGAATGGCATTGATCACCATGAAAACATGCAAAGGTAAATCTCAAATTGTCAATGCAGTACAGTCAGTATAGAGGATACATTTTCCAGAGACACTCTTAGATAAGACAGCACTTCCATTTACATAACCTTTTTCTGTCAAAGGACTTTTCAAGGACCGTGCCTAATTCTCAGTTTTTCATTGGAAACATAGGTGGAGGTAAATTACAGTTGGAGCTCATCATCTAATTCACTTTTAAAGTTCTAATCTTATTTATTTATCACCATTTCAAGCTAATATTAGTTGACTTTGAAGCTAATGTGCCCTTTTCTCTCCCCTTCCTACCAGCACTGTAGAGGTATCTACATCACATGAACTGCAGTGGGTCAAGGAGGCGGCTTATCATCACCTTCTCAAAGACACTTGGGGATGGGTAATAAATCAAGCCAGCGACGTCCATATCCCGTGAAAGAGTTTTTTAAAAATGCACCCATATTCGGAAAGAAAATCGAGCTTGTGCTATCGGTTTGGAATGAATGCCAGTTCTATAACAAATTCACCATAACTGTATCAAACGGTCTTGGTACGAGCTGTTGTCAGAAATAAAACACTGCCCTATTCTTCCCACTTCCCTTTAAATTTCACTGAACCAGGGATTTCTGTCTGCCAATTGTAAAAGAGAGTCTCATGCTCTGAAAGATTCTCAACCTGTTATACCACCTTTTGTTCATATTAGCGTAGGAGTTCATATATAAAACTGGTATCTTAAACTGATTAATGTACACAATGCTGGAGACAGATTGTTTCTTTGCCAAACTGAATGCACAATGAACAAAACAAGCCTTCATTAAACCTAGGAAAATTTAATATAAGCTTTTGCACCACACCTGGAAATCAGGAAGTCAGCTGCTCCCTGACTAGTTTTGTACTTTATTAAAATGTTCATTTATCCTTAAAGAAAATGTTTAGATATATTTTCACCAATAGTATATAAGTAGTGTTGTAAAAGTTAACCTCATGTTGTTAGCTTGGCAAAATATATGTAACTGCTTCAGAAATATGTGACTGGAGCATAAGAACTAGGAGCAGGAGTAGGCCATCTGGCCCCTCGGGCCTGCTCCGCCATTCAACAAGATCATGGTTGATCTTTTTGTGGACTCCGCTCCACTTGCCCGTCTGCTCACCATAACCCTTAATTCTTTTACTGTTCAAAAATGTATCTATTTTTGCCTTAAAAAACATTCAATGAGGTAGCCTTAACTGCTTCACTGGGCAGGGAATGCCACAGATTCACAACCCTTTGGGTGAAGAAGTTCCCACTCAACTCAGTCCTAAACCTTCTCTCCCTTATTTTGAGACTATGCCCCCTAGTTCTAGTTTCACCTGCCAGTGGAAACAACCTTCCTGCTTCTATCCTGTCTATTTTCATAACTTTATATGTTTCTATAAGATCCCCCCTCATTCTTCTAAATTCCAATGAGAACAGTGCCAGTCTACTTAGTCTCTCCTCATAAGCTAATCCTCTCAACTCCGGAATCAACCGAGTGAATCTCCTCTGCACCCCCCCCAGTGCCAGTACATCCTTTCTCAAGTAAGGAGACCAAAAATGTACACCGTACTCCAGGTGTGGCATCACCAGCGCCCTATACAGCTGCAACATAACCTCCTTGCTTTTTAAACTCCACCCCTCTTACAGTGAAGGTCAAAATTCTATTTGCCTTCTCAATTACTTGCTGCACCTACAAACCAACGTTTTGTGATTCATGCCCAAAGACACCCAGGTCCCTCTGCACAGCAGCATGCTGCAATTTTTTTTAACCATTTAAATAATAGTCCATTTTGCTGTTATTCCTACCAAAATGGATGACCTCACATTTATCAACATTGAACTCCATCTGCCAGACCCTTGCCCACTCACTTAAACTATCTATCTCCCTCTGCAGACTTTGTGTCCTCTGCACACTTGGCTCTACCACTCATCTTCGTGTCATCTGCGAACTTTGACACATTACACTTGGTCCCCAACTCCAGATAATCTAAGTAAATTGTGAACCAACACTGATCCCTGAGGCACCCCACTAGCCACTGATCGCCAACCACAAAAACACCTATTTATCCCCACTCTTTGCTTTCTGTCAGTTAACCAATCCTCTATCTATGCCACTACATTACCTGTAATGCCATGAACCTTTATCTTATGCAGCAGCCTTTTAGAACATAGAATTTAAGGTAAGGAGCAGGAGATTCAGATGGGATTTGAGGAAAAGGTTTTCCACCCAGAGGGTGGTGGAAATGTGGAACTCAGGCAGGAATCTCCAGTCCAAAGATGTGCAAGTTCGGTGGATTGGCTATGCTAAATTGCCCCTTAGTGTCCCAAGGTTAGTTGGGGTTACTGGGATAGGGTGGAGGCGTGGGCTTAAGTAGGGTACTCTTTCAAGGGCACGTGTAGACTTAATGGGCCGAAAGGCCTCCTTCTGCAATGTAAATACTATTATTCTATGATTAAGCTTATACTCCTGAAAATGAACCAAGCCTAATACCCTCATAATCCTATCCAGACTAGCCCCTGGGACCCTGACATACATCTACGTACAGGGACACTCGATCTCCATCCCCCCTCTCTATACCTCTCCACCCCATTGAAGCCCTAAGCGCAATCATCAATGGCTCAATCACCAATACAAAAAGCAACCGGAACAGCAGACACCCCTGCCTTGTTCCCCGGTGCAAACAGAAATATCCTGAACTTGTATTATTCGTACGAATGCTGACCGCGGGAGCCCTGCATTACATCTTAATCCAACCCACCAACCCCGGCCCCAAACCAAGTTGCTCCAACACTTCAAAAGATATTCCCACTCAACCCAGTCAAATGCCTTCTCTGCATCCATAGATATTATCACCTCCATTTCCTAACACCTCGGGTGCATCATCACCACATTTAATAACCTCCCACTATTGGACGATAGCTGTCAGCCCATCACGAACCCCTTTGGTACTCACTTATCACTCCTGGCACACAATCTTCCATGCATGTTGTCAGCACCTTGGCCAACAACTTCACATCTACGTTCAAAAGCGATATCGGACGATACGACCCACACTCGTCTGGATCCTTATCCTTCTTTACAATAAGCTAAATTTATGCTTGTGTCAGCGTGGGTGGGAGCTCCCCCCTTATTTTGAAAATATTTTATTCCAAACATACTCAAACACGTCAACATAACACAAAATATACAAAGTACATACCGTTTGTTCAATTTTCCCCCCTTTTAATCCACAACCCCGCGAGCGACAAACAATTCCTCAGACATGAACTAAAACGGCCTCCACTCCTCCGACCCCCTGAGGGCGAACTTTTATCTTCTCCAGCCTAAGAAATTTGTACAAATCCCCCAACCAAGCTGCCAATCTCCAGTTCAATAGTACCCTTGGCTGGGCAATCAGAGAGGCGAAGGAATTGACCTCTTTCCCCTCCTGTAGCCCCGGCACCTCCAACACCCCAAAGATCGCCACCATAGGTTCTGGCATCATCTTGACCCCAAGAACACCTGACAAACGCTCAAACCCCCCCCCCCTCAACACCAAAGCTACCAAACATTGCACCCACCAAAACATATGAACATGGTTCGCCGGCCCCCTCCCGCAACTGTCGCACACAGCTTCTACTCCCGGGAAGAACCCGCTCATCCGGGTCCGAGTCACATGGACCCTATATACCACATTAAACTGTATAAGGCTAATCCTCGCACAGGAGGAGGTGAGTTGATTTGGTGCATTATCTCACACCAGATTCTCCGCCCGACCTCGACCGCCAACTTTTCCTCCCACCTCCGCTTGATCCCTTCCACTAGAGCCAACCCCTTCTCTCCCAACTACCCATAAATATCCCCAATCTCCCCCGCCCCCCCAATTTGGGACCAACAACTTCTACACCAGCGTCTACTCCGGCAGCCGAGGAAACCAGGGCAGCACCCTCTACCCAAAATCCCGCACCTGCCAATATTTAAACTCACTCTCCCTTGGCAACTCAAACCTTTCTCACACTTCGTCGGAACTTACCCTCAACAGCAAGTCTCTAATCCTTGCTATCCCTTTCTCCCGCCATCTTCCATACATCCCATCCACCCCCTTTGGTGCAAACCTATTGTTTCCACATAATGGGTCAATACCGACATACGTCCTGATTTAAAGTGCCCCCTCAACTGATTTCAGATCATAACTGAAGACTACACCACTGAGACGCTCGTATATTTCCTTGGGGAAAATGGCAACGGGCCAATTCCTCAAACTCGTCCACCTACAAGAGTCCTCCTCCAGCTGGACCCAGTCCAACTCCCTTCCCCCCACCTTTGCCTCATCTTTTCGGCATTCGCTGCCCAGTCATAATGCAGTAGGCTAGGGTACAGATGATGACGATCCCCCCCCACCCCCATCTTATCAATTTGTGCTGCGCCATGAGTCCCCTTCAACATCCTGGGCCAGAGCTCTCACCGACTTTAACCATGTTTGACACCCCAATCTGGGGGAAGAAACAATAACCCTCCACTCTCCTCGCACTTTAGCCATCAAAATCCCCCATTAATCAGGTAGAAAGGACCAAAACTGACACCTCCAGGCAGGAGCCACCTCGTGTGCAATCGATCAGACCATGGCTGCCACTGGAAGTCAAGCTCCCCCTTATTAACCGAATCATTAAACATTGCCACAAGGAGAGGCCCCAACTCTGTCGTGAACTGTTTATAAAATTCTGCTGGGAATCAATCCGGATCTGGGGTTTCCCAGATGGCATCGACCAAACACACCTCATCATCTCCTCCAGCCCAACTGGAGCACTCAGCCCCTGCACCTCACCCTCCTCCATCACCCGAGAAATCCAAGCCGTCCAAGAACCGCCTCGTGTCCGAGTCGTTGTTTCCCCCCCCCCCAGCTCAAACTCCATCTGGCGCTTCTTCCTCTCTTTCAACAACCCCACCTCAGGGGCCGTCGAGTACCGCCAATCCATTTCTAATATGGCCTCCACTAACCTCTGCGTTTCCAATTGGTCCACCTTATCTCAGCGATTTGATCGAAATAACCTCCCCCTAATTACTGCCTTCAGTGCCTCTCAAAGCATGGAGGCAGACACCTCCTCGCTTTAAGCTCAACATAGGTGCGTAAAGCCACCCCTAACCTCTCACACGCCCCTTTATCAGTCAACAATCCCACATCCAGCTTCCACTGTGGCAGCTGGGAACCCCCCTTCTCTACACACAAATCAATGAGACGAGGGACTTTTTGAAGGCTTTTTGGAAATCCATGTTTGACTGCTTGTTAATTTTATATAGAACTTTAGGCAGACTGCACTTAAGAATATTGCGTGCAGATCAGATTTCCATACTACAGTCAGAATATTGAAGCACCGGAGAAAGTGCAGAAAAGATTTGCAAGGCTGTTAACTTGTGTGGGTGCTTGAGCAGGCATGGGCCTTTTTTCCTTTGAAAAAGAAAAGCCGAACAAGAAACCGGATAGAAATCTTTATCAAATTATTAAGGGAGCTGAGGATAGATGTGGTGAAACTATTTCCACTTGTGGGTGAGACCAGAACAAAACGGCATAAATGTAAGGTGAAGAACTTTGGGAGAATTGCTTTAAACGGGTGGTGCGAATGTGAAACTAATTGTCATATGGAGTCTTTAAAATGGTATAGATACAGGAGAGCGTAGGCGTGACGCATATCTGAAGGAGAAGGAATATATGGGTGTTGGGCTTGGGTGGAAAAAAGCAATTAAAGTTGGGGAGGCTTGTGCAGAGTATGTATATTAGCATAGCCCAGCCAACGTCGCCCACATCCCGTAAATGATTTAAAATGTCAACTAAACCAGTTGGGCCTAATGGCCTGCAGGTTCGATACAACCACTTTCCCGGATTGACTTCATTCACTAATTTAATTACATCCTTTTTAAAAAATAAATTTAGAGTACCCAATTATTTTTTTTCCAATTAAGGGGCAATCCACCTAGCCTGCACATCTTTGGGTTGTCGGGGTGAAACCCACGCAGACATGGGGAGAATGTGCAAACTCCACACGGGACAGAGACCCAGGGCCAGGATTCGAACCTGGGTCCTTGACGCCGCAGTCCCAGTGCTATCCATTGCGTCACATGCTGCCCAACTTAATTACATCCTTAAAAGAATTACAGTACATTTTTCAGGCATGACCTATTCTGACTAGAACCATTTGATACCTATACTTTTGAAGATGCTTATTTCTGATATTCTATACAGTTTTCTTCATGCTTTTGCTGCACGCTTTAATATTCAGGCATCCCATTTTCTTCATTACGTTTTACTAAATTCATTATCGGCTTATCCCCATTTTGTTTATCAACAACCCTCTTGACTAAATACTGATATGAAGAATCTATTTGATATACCTACCATATTCTAATCATCTCTAATTGTTCTGCTTAATTTATCCTTTATCTGGCCCGCCTCTCGCCTATCGTTACAATGTTCTTAAGATACATTTGAGTCCCTCTTGTTGCACTGCCATGTACAATACCAGAATACGTAATACCATAATACCATAGTGAGTGATACATTTGTTCAATCTAAAGGTCTGAAATGCTGATCTCTTAGTTATAAAACAAAAAGCCTCAGGGTTTCCCCTTAGGATATTGTACAACAATTTGATTTTTATGTGTTACATCAGTGTACTACAAAATTAAATGAATGGATTTATCAAAGTCGTTTCCTTTTTCTGGCTCTTAAAATGTTTCCCAGAAGCTCTAGAAAACAGTTGCGGATGAAGAAAGATCAGCAAGTAAAAGTAGGTGTTGCTATAGGACTTTTGTGCACTCACTACGTCACAATTGGATTTGATCCACCTGGCAGTGACTGTGAAATCATATCAAGTTTGTGTACCTATAGTCATGTGAACAGGAAACTGAGAGAATGTGAAAGTATGTACAAAAACTGTGGCGTAGTCCGAAAGATACTTAATCTCTCACCTCGTTTGTGATTGCCTTTAAGCCTGGCTGCATTTCTTCTGGAAAACAGGTTTGTTGCAACCAGTTTAATCGTAAGCACCAAATGTTATATGCCTTTAGACAAAGCAGCGTATCTATGCCATTGTATAAATTCTGTTAATTAAAACATGTACTTGTAACAGATCTATTCACTGACTTTTTTGTTTTTTTTCTTTGCAATGTTTGCTTTTAAGGGCAAGGCAAGTGCTAACATGCAGTTGATCAGTTTTTAAGTACACTATTAAGCTCTTGCAATGCATTTGTGTCCATGTATTTCTTTGTGCAAAGTTATTCTTACTCCACAATTACTGGTTGCAAGAAAAAATAAGGTGGGAAGACCACAGTGAATCTTTTCAAATGTTCTTGGTGCTATCCTACTGGAATCTTTGTAGACATCTTTCAGATTGTACTGTTCCTACAAAGTGATGCATATTGCTTTAAAAGGTTGCTGCCTATTCTACAATTCTGTTCATTGGTTGGTTGGGGGGTGGGTGGGGGGGGGAGGATTGGAGTTTTGGGGAGGGGGGGTGCGGGCGGGGGTGGTGGAAGGGAGAGGTGGAAGAACAAGCAATTTAACATTGATGCATGTCAATGCAAAAAGGCCAAATTACTGAATGCCGGATCCATACCCCAAGCATCATCCGCCATTAACAAAATGTGAAATTTGTGTAATGCATCACCTGTAATGAGGAGCTTTGGGGAGATAGATCAGAAACTATAATAGTGCTTTTGACAAATGCTTTGGAGTGTGTTTTACAATTATTTTACTGAAACTTGTCCTACTGCACACTACCAGTCTTGCAATGAATCATCTGTATAGCACCAAGATATTTTAACAGTTGCTGTACCTCAGTGGTGCCACCTATACTTGTAAAGGGACAGTAGGAGGTCATTTAGCTCTTGATCCTGTCCCACCATTCAATGAGATCATGGCTGATCTGCAACTAAACTCCATTTACTCGCCTCTGCCCCATATCCCTTAAATTACCTTTAGCTAATAAAAATTATTAATCTTAATTCTATGTTTTTCTGTTTGTGAAAGAGAGTTCCAAACTTCTTCCACTCTGGGAAGAAATGTTTCCTATTTCATCTCTGAAAGATTTGGCTCTAATTATTTGCTTGGCCCTGAATTTCTCCAATGAGCAAAATTAGTTCCTGTCTGACTAGCTGAACTGTTATCCATAATATCTTGAAAACTTCAATTAAATCACCCCTTAATCTTCTAAATTCCAGGGATTGCAATCCTAGTTTGTGTAATCTCTCCTAATGGCTTAGCCATTTGAGTTCTGGTACCATTTTGGGAATTATATGTTGTACTCCCTCCAAGGCCAATAGCTATTTCATAAGGTGTGGTGTTGTGAACTGCTCACAGTATTCCAGGTGTGATCTAACCAGAGCTTTGTCTATCTAAAGCATGCCGTCTACCCCTTTTATTCTAGTCCTCTAGCTATAAAGTTCAGAATTCCATTAACCGTTTTGATTATTTTTTGTATCTGTTTTTTTTAATGATCTATCTGCCTCTCCGCCCCCCCCCCCCCCCCAAGTCTCCTTGAGCTTCTATATTTGTAGTTTTTCACCTTTTGAAAGTTTCTGTTTGATCTATTTTAGGCCCAAAGCAGATTACCTCACATTTGCCTACATTGAAATTCGTTTGATACAGTTTTGAACACGCACTTTATCAATATCTCCTTAATTTTACACTTCTGTCTACATTGCTTACTTACAATCCTGGCTATCTTTGCATCATTATCAAATTTGAATATGTGGTTTTTGGTTCCATAATCTGAGGAGTTAATATAGTAAGTAGTTGAGACCTCAACACAAATCTTGTGGGATATCAGTAGTCACATCCTGCTAATTAGATTACCTGCCCATTATCTCTCTTCTGTCTTCTGCATCGCCAGTTTCCTAACCATATCAATATTTTGTCTTCAATTCCATTACATTCATCATTAAATATAAATCCATAGATGTTTCTTGCCCACTACTTTGATCACCTCTTTGAAAACTTTAATCAAATTCATCAGGCATGCCCTACTCTTTGCAAATCCATGCTCTCTCTGAGCACCTGGACATTTTCAAAGTATTTAGGCACCCTATCTTTCATTTTAAATTCTAGCACTTTCCCAACAACTGATATTTGGCTAACTTATCCATAATTATGTGGTTTCTTAAATAATGGAGTGATATGCATAATTTTACAAACAAAAGGAATAATTCCAGGGTTCAAACTACACAAATTTATCCTCAAGCTCCCCAAAAGCCCTGGAGTTACGGGTGTGACTAATAGAGGATGATATATGGAAGTGACAGAATAGGTGAGGAGCTGCTTCTGCAATCACAGACTGTTTCTCTCCCACGTTTGCCACTTATGGACTCAAAATGCCACTCATTTTCCTCGGATGGTGATGTCTAGCACGAGGGGACATAGCTTTAAATTGAGGGGAGATAGATATAAGACAGATGTCAGAGGTAGGTTCTTTACTCAGAGAGTAGTAAGGGCGTGGAATGCCCTGCCTGCAACAGTAGTGGACTCGCCAAACTTAGGGCATTGAAATGGTCATTGGATAGACATATGGACGATAAGGGAATAGTGTAGATGGGCTTTAGAGTGGTTTCACAGGTCGGCGCACCATCGAGGGCCGGAGGGCCTGTACTGCGCTGTAATAATGTTCTATGTTCTAAGTGCCTCTCACCAGCAAACTTATCAGTGGCAAACGTGGGAAAGAAACAGCCTGTTAATCGAAGAGAAGCATGTGAGTGGAATAATACCAGGCAGGCTGAAAAACAGCACCTCAGACCCTGACCAAAGGGAGCATTTCTTGGGAAGCAGTAAGCAGGACCCTCACCCTGGGGCCACCCAGACCGAACCCAGAGCCAATGCTATTTAACCGACCGAAGGAGGGCACAGCAGCCAGACCCGAGGCAGCCCTGGTCCCACACTCTCCAAACCACCTCGTCCTGCCTGTATCGAGTTGGCCAGCTCCAGAGCCAGTCACAATTTCTCGGTCTTGGTGGTTCTAGAATCACAACCAACAGCAGCGGCATCCCCCATTTAGGAGATGGTGGCAGGACCCAAGTACATGATCCGAAGCAGCAGCAGTGAGACACTCTGGACCAGTGAGAGGAAAGAAACAATCTTCAAGGGGGTGAGAGAAAAAGAGAGACAGACAGGCAGATAAACTCCAACCTAGGGACAAGAGAGAGACACAGACTATGGTGTGGTGGGGGAGAGGTTAGAGAGAGGAAGAAAGAGAGCGACAGACGGAGGGAGGGATTAGGAGAGAGAGAGAGAGACTAACAGACTCCAAGGGAGTGAGAGAGATTGAGAAGATTGGGAAGTGGAGTTGGTGAGTGGGGAGGGAAGAGGGTTGGGAGGTGGGGTAGCTGAGCTAATGAACAGGGAGGGAGGTGGGTCTACTCTTGACAAATCTTTTAGGTTTTTGCCTCTTAAAAGCTGAGGTTATATTTTATTGGCTCAGTGAATTGATATCCCCTTTTAAAATTTCAAAATGACTCTTAACCATGTTACTTATTTGTAGGGTCGCTGTGCATGTTTTATATTGTAATTAGTGCTGGAATCATGGTCTCGGTGTTAATCTATTTTGTAACAATGGGTTAACGAGCACTCAAATAGACTTGATATGTTTGAGGAATTCTTTATGTATTCTTTCTAGATTAATTCAATAAGATTAATGTAGTAAATACCCACTCCCTTTTAGTAGCTCAAACTATTTGTTTTGTCACCTTTTACTGCTGTTTGTATCTTTACCACTTGCCAGGATCTGTTTTTTTTTTTTGCATTTCCGTATGCTTTTTAGTTTTATACTTCGTAGCTCTTTCTTTGTCCTTGGCTGTCCTGCATAGTCACTTACCTTGTATGGAATGTCTCCCTTTTATTTATCCCCTTAGAAATATCAGACGCATTTCTAAGTGTCATTTTGGGCACGATTGCGGGGGGGGGGGGGGGGGGGGGTGTTTCTCAACGGCTGCGTTGGTGAGATCGTGGCCCACGTTTAACGGCATTTAGTGTTGGCAATGAGCCCCCACGAGCTTCTTGCCTTGACTGGCTGTCCCGCCATCTGATTCACTGGACTGGCGCCTCAGCAGTTCACCACTATCAAGCAGGAGCTGCTGTTAAACGCTCCCTCACCACTCACTCTAGTTAACACGCAAGCATGGCAGCGTACAGACCTGCCCCTCGCTTTGCGGATGCTTACCTGGCCAGGCTTCTGGAGACTGTGGAGGTGAGATGGGCATCCAGTTTCCCCCAAGGGGGTCAGAGGAGAGCCGTCAGCAGGGCCACCAGGGAGGCAGTAGCTGTAGCGAGCGGATTGACCAGGAGGACTGCCGTACAATGTCAGAAGAAGACCCCAATGACCTCCACTGAGCAAGGATAAGTTATCACCTCTCTCCTGACCTCCCCTCCCCTCAAATTCTCAGCCCCCCCCAAATCCACCTTCCCCACATCTGATCTTTGCGCTTGTTGCTCAGCACACCCTGCACCCACCAGCACAACTTCTTCATGTCCAGTTGTGGTGCTTACATATGCCACCTGCCATAGATACCCCCCTGATGCATCAAGCAGACGGCTCACAAAGCCCTCTATTTGTCCCCGCAGGAGAAGATAGCCCACAGTAGCCGCGAAAGGGTTAAGACCTGGGGGTGGTGAGGTGTACCAGAATCCGGAGTCCTCACCTCTGAGATTCAGGAGGGGATGTCAGCAACAGTCCAGTGAGTGCAATGGCGATTAGAGGAGTCTCAAAGGCTACGGGTGCAGGAGATGATGCCGACAATGCGTGGCACAGATGCCCATACTACTAGGTTGGCAACCACAGTGAAAACACTGGAGCACGACATCAGCGTCTTGAGTGGTGGTGTCCAAGGCGTGGCTCAGTCTCTGACGACCATGGCTGAGGGCCTCATCATCATGTCCCAGTTGCTGAGGAAAGTGTCCTAGTCGCAGGTGGACATTGCCGAGGCACTCCAGAGTTTGTCCCAGTCGCTGAAGGACGTGCCCCAGTTGCAGGTGGACATGCCGAAGCAATGCAGAACATGGCCCAATCACTGAGAAGCATTTCTGAGGGCGTCAACACCATAGTGCAGACAATGGGGAGCAGCCAGAGCCAGATGGCGCAGGGGCCTCTGGGGCTCACTCCAGCTGTCCCATGGAGATTGCCAGGACTCTACAGCACCGTCAGGGTGGAGGAAGCACTGGAAGCTAATTCAGGGAGCGGGATTCTCCACTCCCGTGCCGAAGTGGCCGCGCCGTCGTGAACGCCGTTGAGGTTCACGACGGCGCGAAACGGCCCCGATCCCGAACGATTCAGGCCCTGACAATGGGCCAGGATCGGGGCCGCGTCATCTACACGCGCCAGGCCTTGTCGCCCGCGTAAAGGCGGCGTTGCATAGATGACGCGGCCGGCGCCGCATAACGGGCGTCATGTGCGGGTTGGCCGGCGCCAACCCGCGCATGCATGGTTGCCGTCCTCTCGAAGTCCGCCACGCAAGAAGATGGCGGACGGATCTTGCGGGGCCGCGGAAGGAAGGAGGTCCTCCTTCAGAGAGGACGGCCCGAAGATCGGTGGGCACCGATTGCGGGCCACCCCACATTTGAGGTACCCCCCAGTGCAGGATCCCCCCTCGCCCCCCCTGCAGGCCGCCCCCCCAGCGTTCACGCACCATTCACTACTGCAGCGACCAGGTGTGGACGGCACCGGGGGGAACCTGCCGTTTTGGCCTGGCCGCTCGGCCCATCCGGGCCTCAGAATAGCGGGGGTGCCGGAGAATCGCCATTTTGGGTGTCTCCGGCGATTCACCGTCCTGCGGCCCGTGAAACTCGACCGGGCCGTCCCCGCCGCTTGGGAGAATCGCGAGATGGGGTCGGACCGGCGTCCCAGGAAATTTTGGTGGCCCAGGTGATTCTCCCAACCGGCGCGGGAGTGGAGAATTGCGCCTAGGGTCTGCCACCAAGGAAACCACGGTGGTTTCCAGTTCTTCCGAATCCCCCCTCCTGACACCAGCGCATCATAGAATTATAGAATCCCTATAGTGCAGATGGAGGCCATTCGACCTATCCAGTCTGCACCGACCCTTCAAAATAGCACCCTACCCAATTTTTGGACACGTAGGGGCAATTTATCACAGCCATTCCACCTAACCTGCACATCTTTGGACTAACTACTGCTTACCATTGTGCCATCATGCAGCCCTTCTGCTTTCAGAGATCTATGGACAAACACGCCAAGGTCCCTTTCTTCCTCAGACGTTTCCTAGTATCATGTCGTTCATTGAATACTTTCTTGTCACATTACTCCTTCCAAAGTGTATCACCTTCCCTTTTTCAGGGTTAAATTCCATCTGCCACTTATCTGCCTATTTGACCATCCCGTCTATATCTTCCCGTACCAAGATGTTTAACCTCACTGTTAACCACCTGGCCAATCTTTGTGCCATCGGCACCGATTGCTTTCTGCAGTTATGCCCTCCAGAGTCAGACAACATTTATTATTTATCATAGTATCATAGTATCACAGAGAAATACGATCAGAAATACTTTAGCAAACATAGTTCGAAGCCTTGGAAGCAGAATAAGAGCTTGAAAAATTAGAAGATATTTTGTGTGAAAATTAAAAAAGTATCCAGGAAGCAGCAGAGGAATGACAAAGCGCAAAGTTGCTCAAACTGCATGGCTGTGAAGTGTTGAACAGCCTTCTTCTGAGCTGTGAAATTCTATGTCTTTACTTTCCAGCATTTCAACAGTCTACTGACAAATACCTGTTTGGGAACATTCCCCAATGAACCAGGACTTGCTTTTCTCGCTTCAGTATAGGTTTCAACCACTCCTCTGCATCCAGAGAGCTGGAAATCTCAAGGGCAGCGAGCAGAACAGGGTGGCAAGGTAAAGACAATGACACCGCTAAGTTGGCCGGGATCCTGGCTCCAGGCCCTCCAGATGACGTCCACCAAGGGCACCAAAGGCCACATGGCACGAAAAGCAGCAGGCACAGTGGTCCAACATCAAACGCCCCAATGCAGACCCCATTCAGAGAATGGGTGTGAGCGCGCTGTCATCAGAAAGTCAGGAGTCAGACTTTGGCATAAACTGTGGAGCACCAGAGCTTACCTCACAGCGAGTGATCATCACTCTCCTGCCTTGGATATTGACCCGTTGACAGTGCTGACACAGGCCCAACGCCCTGGAGTGATGTGACACCAACCCTGGGAGACTGGAACAGGGTAGTCCGGGCGAGGCGGGGGCGGTGTTAGGAGCATTGGGGAATCGGGGGAAGGTGGGGGTGGGGGGTGCGGGAGTGGTGGAGGCGAAGGAGGGGAATATCGGGTGGGGGGGTGGGGGGGCTGACGGACAAAGCTTGTGGTCCCGCTGCTGTGCCCCAATGTGGAGGGCACAGCAGATCACCTCTGGGGGATGTACAGCAGTGCACTACCAGAGCGGTCAAGGCATCAGAACCGCATTTTGAGCAGTCCGATGCACCAGTCAATGACAGCACGGGTGGCAACATGGGCCTTGTTATATCGGATCTCTGCCTCGGTCTCTGACTTCCGCACCGGCATCATCAGCCAGGACCTCAGCAGGTACCCCTTTCCTCCAAGAGCCAACCTGTTATCCTGGGGTGGTTCTTGACGCGTGATCTTCAAGTGTCCCAAGATGTAGCTGTCAATCATGCTCCCTGGAAAGAGTGCACACATGTGCATGATCTGGAGATGGTGGTTGCCCACGTGTTGAACATTCAGGGTGTGGAACCCCTCCCTGTTAACGAATGGCATTCCTTGATGCCCCAATGTGCACAAGGCAACATACATACCATCTATTTTCCCCTGGACCTGGGGCATCTTGGTGATGGCAGAGAATCCTGCAGCCCGGCATCTTGGGCCTGATACAGCTCAAAGTTTATATCGTCTGATGCCCCGGTACACAGGTCATCTGTGATCTCACAGATGCACTTGTGGTTGTAGCTTGGGAAATGCCACACAAGTCCCCATTCGAGCCCTGGAATGTACCGGTGACATAAAGGTTCAGGGCTGCAGTGACCTTCATGGACACCGGGTGTGGGTGTCCTCCTCCTTCAGGGGCCAACATGTCCACAAGGACATGGCACAGGTGCCGCACTGTCTCTTTGTTGAGACGGGATTTCCTGCAGAACATGCTATCCATTAGCTTCTCAAAAGACCAACGAAGCCTGTACATCGGGCTGTCGATGGCGTCCTCCTCTGGGTTCCTCCCTGGCCTAATGGGCGGCCGGGTCTTTAGGGTGTGCGGCGGCCCCCTGCACATGGCGTGCCGCCTCCAGCCTATGTCGGCTCTGCTGCCTTCTCCGGCGTCTGGCTGCCTGGACTGCCACCAGCTCCCACAAGGGCATCCTTTGCGGGATTGGCACCACCATCCATTTTGGTATCTGTAAGGAATTGGAGAAGGAGACCGACTGACAATCAGTTAGACCTTTCAACCGGGATCCTCAAATCCCCCAAGCCTCCCTGAGCTTTACGTGTCCCGCCTTCTCTCAGAATGCTATCCACTGAGTGAGTTGTGGTTGAAAATTCTCTCTCTGAACACACACCCCGGCCACAGCAGGAGCCCCCAGAACCCAGAAACATTAGGGAGACTGTGCTCAGGTGCCCTCCCCTTATCCTCACCCTTTGGTGGCGAGGATACCCCAATGCAGAAGCCCAACTCTTTTTATTGTTGGCTGCTGCCTCTATGGTATCGAGGTCAAGCAAACTGTTCAGGCTTCAAGGTTTGATTGAAATTCAATGTAATAATTAGCGTCTGTGACATGGCACGTGTACCGTCGAGAAGCCACTTGAGAATATTTTGTTCTTCAATGGTCAATAGTACCTTTATACAAAGAGATGAAAACCAACTACTTAACAGTCTAGAAATCACACTAATCAACAAGGAAATGGCACCGTGCCATACATGCACAAGTACATTTCATTTATAGAATATCAGTACAACACAAAGCTACAACAGTTCATTTGTACAAAGAAAACCAAACATACTGTCACCCCTTGCAGGTCCTCAACAGAATGGAGGATCCTTGCTGTGCAGTCATTCTTCGTATCAGTCTCTGTCGATGAGCCTCCATTGTACAGGCCTTTATATACAAACTAATTTCATCGGAAACAAAGCTCGGTATTCACATGTTCCACTGGTGTTCAAGGTGCACTAAAACAGCCTCGACAGCCAGCGTGTTTAACTCGTGGCGACATGCTAATCGACATGTAGCACTCGCCACACTCACAATAAAATCACCACCAATCCTCAAAAGCATTTCTTCAACATCCTCATCAAGTTGCTCATTCGGATCAATCTGCCACTCTCTCCCTCCCTCCTGCAGCTCCCAGCAGTAGACTCCCCATGAGTGGAGAATCACACCGACGCACAGCACACCAGAAGAGAGAAAGAGCTGCCCTTTCTCAAGTCGACCTTACGATCCTCCCCTTCCTTACTCCGGACCACAAAAGCAAAGAGGTGGCAGAAAATACGCACGCAGCCTCCAGGCAGCTGCAAGCAGCAAACACCGCTCATTTGGATCAGTCATCCTCTCCTCCTTTGCAACTCCCAGCAGTAGATTCCTCAGTAGTGGAAAGTCACACTGATCCAGAGCATGCCAGAGGAGAGAAAGAGCTCCCCATTCCCTTCTCCAGCCCAGGCAGCCGGTCATCTTCCATCCTCCCTTTCCTTACTCCAGGCTACAGAAAAAGAAGGAAACAGCAGCAGCCTCCAGGCATTTGCAGCTACAAGCAACAGCAAGCAGCAAAAACAACCTGCAGTATCGCTCAAGGTGCAGTTGAACATCCTTGACTTCCAGCATGTTTAACCCGCACTGACATGCCAGTTACATGCAGCACCCACCACACCAGCAGCAAATTCACCAGCAATCTATGAAAGAATTTCTTCAACGGCGTCAATAAAAGCACATTACTGCAGGTGCTGGAATCTGAGACCCAAAGAGAAAATGCTGGAAAATCTCAGCAGGTCTGGCAGCATCTGTAGGGAGAGAAAAGAGCTGATGTTTCAAGTCCAGTTGACCCTTTGTCAACTGAGATTTTCCAGCATTTTCTCTTTTGTCTTCAACGGCGTCATCAGATGGCCCATTTGGATCAATGTTGCGCACCAGACCCCGCGGCGTTGTCTTGCTTCAAACCGGATTGCCTTCTGGACTCGTACGTCCCCCTGAGCCTGTATTCCAGGATCCAGGTATCTTAGAAAAAACTATCCTTCTTTCCGGCTACAGAAAAAGGATGAAGCCACAACAGCAGCCTCCAGACATTTGCAGCAGCAAGCAGCAAACACAACCTGCAGTTCCATTTGAGAATATTTTTTTTATTAAATGGCCAACAGTAACCAAAATTTGAAAATCTGCTACATAACATTCAACATATCAAACTAACCATTAAATAACAAGGAAACGTCACCGTTAGATATTGGTACCAATACAAAGCTATATAGGCTAATTTCCACAAACAAACCAAACACACAGTATCACACCTCGCAGGTTCCTCAACAGAAACGGAGGATAAGCCTGAGCATGTGTTACTGTGTCTAGAACTTTGTCAGTTCCCCTCCTCAGTTCCCCCTCAGCAGCCATTGCGCAATCTAGATGTTCTTAAAAAGAAGTACTGAACGACGCCCGCGTGTTTGCTCGCTGGGGAGCCGGTTAATACCCAGGAGGCCATTACAATCTTGCTAATGAGTTGGAAATTGATGCAAATTGGGGTCAATGATATGCTCGCCATATTTGAGCGTATCCAGAACTCCATTGGGAGTGGACCGATTAGGTTTCAAATTGATTCGGGCCCGGTGCGAATCTCGATTTTGGCCTTTCCCGCTATTTAGCTGGCACGTCCAGATCTGCGCCAGGCTCAACGCGTTGTTTAAATTGTGCCCATCATCTGTAAAACAGTTTTCATATGGTTTTTTTCTCTGCCCACATTTATTGATTCAGAGCTTTGCTGTACTATCTGTTTATCTGCATGATATCAGAACTTGGGTGAGTTAGTGTTTTGTAGCACAGCACCAGTAAGAGGAAGAAGCTATCTCTGCAGCTCTCATTAAATCTTACAAGCTTATAGCTTCAGTTCCATTAACGCACCTGGTTTAACTCAGCGGTGGGCAGCCTGACGTTGTGCTCATACTTGGCTGAACCTTTTGACCCTTCATCACAACCTGTTGCCACTGTTTACCTCCAGAGCATTGCAGGGCTAACCCTGTAAGCATTCTCCTGCTCCTGCTGCTTTACCTTCATTTCATTACATGGAATTATCTTCAGAGATGACACTATCCATTGGTGTCTGGTTATTTCAGTTCATGTCTTTTGGTGGCTGTTTTTATAAAATTAACATGCAACTTCAAAGTCAAAAGAAACATGAAATAACAACATTTCAGATTTTTAAAAAAATACATTTTTACTGTAAACCTTTACATTTACCATTTAAAAAAAAAAAAAAAGTAGTATGACAATAATATATAAAACTATGCTTCAGATTATAAAGAACACAGTCAACAGTTAAGAACACATCCAAATCTAATCCCCCAACAATAAACTAAAAACCCTCTTAACAACTGACTGGACTAACCCCTTGCAAAAAGAAATGAATGGCTGCCACCTCGGGTAGAACCCCTCTACCCACCCCCTAATGGTCTACCTGACTGTCTCCAAATGTAAAAGTTCCATGAGATCACCCAACTAGGCCGAGGCACTGGGTGGACTAGGAGACCCCCACCCAAGCAGAACTCTCCTCCGGGCTATTAATGAGGCAAAGGTGAGGACATCCGCCTTCACCCCAGCACCGATGAGTCCGGTAACCTGAAAATGACCACAAGCAGACAAGGCTCCAGTTCGATGTTAAGAATCTCTGACATTGTTAAAGAAGGAGATCCAAAAGCTTAACAACTTGGGACACGACCAGAACATATGAGTATGATTATCTGACCCCTGAGAACATCGCTCACAGCTGTTGCCCACCCAAAAAAAAACACTCACCCTTGCCTTGCTCAGGTGAGCTCTGTTGCACCACCTTGAACTGGACCAAACTGAACGAGGACATGGAATTTACTCTGGGAAGAGCTTCTGTTCACATGCGCCTCATCCAGCATAGGACCCAGTTCACCCTCCCACTTTATGCACCTCATCCCATGGAGCCGCCTCCGCTGATAGGATCTGGCTGTAAATACCTGAAATGCGCACCCCACAAGACCCGTCCAAAGATATAATCCTCTTCTACAGGGAGAATGGTGATGCCAAGGTCCACAAAAAAATCACAAATCTGGAAATATATAAACAAATTGGTCCCAGGGAGTTGAAATTTTACCGACAGCTCCTCAAAACTGGCAAACCTTCCCTCCACGATCGAGTCCCCAAACCTATCCCGACCCTTCCCCTCCCATGATCTAAATGTCAAGTCTAAACGTGCCAGCACAAAGAGATGATTACCACAGATAGGGGCCAACAACGACATGGAGCTAAATTCAAAGTGTTGTCTAAATTTATTCCAGATCTTCAGGGTGGACACCGCCTCTGGATTCAAAGAAAATCTCGCAGGAGAAAACGGAAGCGAGGCAGTTACTAAGGCACCCAAACTAGAGCTACTCCAAGAACTTGCCTCCATTTGATCACTAAACCACCCCAACAGTATTGGCAGCCCAATAATAAACAAATTGGGTAAAGCTAAACCTCTGGAGAAACACCGGATGGATCCTTGGGCTCTTGCCCGCCCAAATAAACGAGGACACTAATTTGTTAACTCTAACAAAAAAGGATTTAGGGAGGAAAGTGGGATGACACTGAAAAAGAAATAAAAATCCTGGGAGGACATTCATTTTAATAATCTGTACCTTGCCTGCCAAGGGCAGGGGGACGTTAACCCTCTTATGCAAGTCAGATTTGACCCCAATCACCAGATTAGTATAATTCCATTTATGAAGTGAGGCCCAATTGTGGACCACCTGGATACCCAGATAACGAAAGCTAGATCTGCAAGGCGAAAAGGTAACATCCCCAGATTGGCTCTTCTCCCTGGGGGATTAATCGGGAAGTACTTGCTTTTATCCAGATTCAATTTATACCCAGAAAAGGAGCCAAAACTCCCAAGTAGCTTAATTATCTCATCCATATTGGAGACTGGGTCCATAATATAAAGAAGCAGATCATCTGTGTACAAGGACACCCTATGTTCCCTTCCTCCCTGACTTATCCCTTTCCACCTATCGGAAGATCTAAATGCTATGGCCAGTGACTCAATCCCTAAAGCAAATAGAAGTGTAGACAGTGGACATCCCTGTCTCATGCTCCGGTTCAACAAAATATATCCCGAGCTCAAGGCATTAATGCGGACACTAGCTGTGGGGGCTCTATACAGTAACCAAACCCAAGATATAAACTTTTGCCCGAAACCAAACCTCCCAAGGATCTCAAAGAGATAATCCCCACTCCACCTTATCAAAAGCATTTCTGGCTTCCAGCCTCCATGGACACATGGTTCGAACAGAGGAGAGGGGAAAAAAACTGTATTTAACAGTCAACCCTTAACGAAACCAATCTGGTCTTCCGTGATCACCTCTGGGAGGCAGGGCTACAATCGCAGTGCTAACACCTTCGCAAGTAATTCAGCGTCCATGTACAAAAGCGAAATGGGATGAAACGACTCACATTCTATAGGGTTCTTCAGTATCAGAGAAATAGAGTGCAAGTGTAATGGGCAGCGAACCCTGGTGCAAGGAATCATTGAACATGTCCAATATTAACGGGATCAACTGACCTGCAAACGTCTTGTAGAACTCATTGGGGAATCTATCAGCGCCAGGAGCTTTACCTGTCTGTATGAACCCAATACCTTTCAAAATCTCTTCAAGGCTCAATTGGGCTTCTAACTCTTCCTGCCTTTCTCCCTCCACCAATGGGAAGGACAACTCATCTTAAAAACTCCGCCATGACTTAACTCCCCTCCTGGAGTGCGGTCTATAAAGATTCCTATACAATGTTTCAAAAGCCACAATGACTTAAGATGGGGCCGAAACCAAACTGCCACCTGAGTCCCTAATCTGTATAATCTCCCGGGAAGCCGCCTGCCGCCTCTACTGAGGAGTAAAAGGCAACTTGCCCTCTCCCCATATTCATAGAATACCCACTTTGAGCACTGCAGCTGACTCACCACATTACCTGTTGATAACAATTCATATTGCGTCTGCAGCATTTTCCTGCTCACAAAGAACAAAGAACAAAGAACAAAGAAATGTACAGCACAGGAACAGGCCCTTCGGCCCTCCAAGCCCGCGCCGACCATACTGCCCGACTAAACTACAATCTTCTACACTTCCTGGGTCCGTATCCTTCTATTCCCATCCTATTCATATATTTGTCAAGATGCCCCTTAAATGTCCCTATCGTCCCTGCTTCCACTACCTCCTCCGGTAGCGAGTTCCAGGCACCCACTACCCTCTGCGTAAAAAACTTGCCTCGTACATCTACTCTAAACCTTGCCCCTCTCACCTTAAACCTATGCCCCCTAGTAATTGACCCCTCTACCCTGGGGAAAAGCCTCTGACTATCCACTCTGTCTATGCCCCTCATAATTTTGTAGACCTCTATCAGGTCGCCCCTCAACCTCCTTCGTTCCAGAGAGAACAAACCGAGTTTATTCAATCGCTCCTCATAGCTTATGCCCTCCATACCAGGCAACATTCTGGTAAATCTCTTCTGCACCCTCTCTAAAGCCTCCACATCCTTCTGGTAGTGTGGCGACCAGAATTGAACACTATACTCCAAGTGTGGCCTAACTAAGGTCCTATACAGCTGCAACATGACTTGCCAATTCTTATACTCAATGCCCCGTCCAATGAAGGCAAGCATGCCGCATGCCTTCTTGACTACCTTCTCCACCTGTGTTGCCCCTTTCAATGACCTGTGGACCTGTACTCCTAGATCTCTTTGACTTTCAATACTCTTGAGGGTTCTACCATTTACTGTATATTCCCTACCTGCATTAGCCCTTCCAAAATGCATTACCTCACATTTGTCCGGATTAAACTCCATCTGCCATCTCTCCGCCCAAGTCTCCAGACAATCTAAATCCTGCTGTATCCTCAGACAGTCCTCATCGCTATCCGCAATTCCACCAACCTTTGTGTCGTCTGCAAACTTACTAATCAGACCAGTTACATTTTCCTCCAAATCATTTATATATACTACAAACAGCAAAGGTCCCAGCACTGATCCCTGTGGAACACCACTGGTCACAGCCCTCCAATTAGAAAAGCATCCCTCCATTGCTACCCTCTGCCTTCTATGGCCTAGCCAGTTCTGAATCCACCTTGCCAGCTCACCCCTGATCCCGTGTGACTTCACCTTTTGTACTAGTCTACCATGAGGGACCTTGTCAAAGGCCTTACTGAAGTCCATGTAGACAACATCCACTGCCCTACCTGCATCAATCATCTTAGTGACCTCCTCGAAAAACTCTATCAAGTTAGTGAGACACGACCTCCCCTTCACAAAACCGTGCTGCCTCTCACTAATACGTCCATTTGCTTCCAAATGGGAGTAGATCCTGTCTCGAAGAATTCTCTCCAGTAATTTCCCTACCACTGAAGTAAGGCTCACCGGCCTGTAGTTCCCGGGATTATCCTTGCTACCCTTCTTAAACAGAGGAACAACATTGGCTATTCTCCAGTCCTCCGGGACATCCCCTGAAGACAGCGAGGATCCAAAGATTTCTGTCAAGGCCTCAGCAATTTCCTCTCCAGCCTCCTTCAGTATTCTGGGGTAGATCCCATCAGGCCCTGGGGACTTATCTACCTTAATATTTTTTAAGACACCCAACACCTCGTCTTTTTGGATCACAATGTGACCCAGGCTATCTACACCCCCTTCTCCAGACTCAACATCTACCAATTCCTTCTCTTTGGTGAATACTGATGCAAAGTATTCATTTAGTACCTCGCCCATTTCCTCTGGCTCCACACATAGATTCCCTTGCCTATCCTTCAGTGGGCCAACCCTTTCCCTGGCTACCCTCTTGCTTTTTATGTATGTGTAAAAAGCCTTGGGATTTTCCTTAACCCTATTTGCCAATGACTTTTCATGACCCCTTCTAGCCCTCCTGACTCCTTGCTTAAGTTCCTTCCTACTTTCCTTATATGCCACACAGGCTTCGTCTGTTCCCAGCCTTTTAGCCCTGACAAATGCCTCCTTTTTCTTTTTGACGAGGCCTACAATATCACTCGTCATCCAAGGTTCCCGAAAATTGCCGTATTTATCTTTCTTCCTCACAGGAACATGCCTGTCCTGTATTCCCTTCAACTGACACTTGAAAGCCTCCCACATGTCAGATGTTGATTTGCCCTCAAACATCCGCCCCCAATCTATGTTCTTCAGTTCCCACCTAATATTGTCATAATTAGCCTTCCCCCAATTTAGCACATTCATCCTCGGACCACTCTTATCCTTGTCCACCAGTACTTTAAAACTTACTGAATTGTGGTCACTGTTACCGAAATGCTCCCCTACTGAAACATCTACCACCTGGCCGGGCTCATTCCCCAATACCAGGTCCAGTACCGCCCCTTCCCTAGTTGGACTGTCTACATATTGTTTTAAGAAGCCCTCCTGGATGCTCCTTACAAACTCCGCCCCGTCTAAGCCCCTGGCACTAAGTGAGTCCCAGTCAATATTGGGGAAGTTGAAGTCTCCCATCACCACAACCCTGTTGTTTTTACTCTTTTCCAAAATCTGTCTACCTATCTGCTCCTCTATCTCCCGCTGGCTGTTGGGAGGCCTGTAGTATACCCCCAACATTGTGACTGCACCCTTCTTATTCCTGATCTCTACCCATATAGCCTCACTGCCCTCTGAGGTGTCCTCTCGCAGTATAGCTGTGATATTCTCCCGAACAAGTAGCGCAACTCCGCCTCCCCTTTTACATCCCCCTCTATCCCGCCTGAAACATCTAAATCCTGGAACGTTTAGCTGCCAATCCTGCCCTTCCCTCAACCAGGTCTCTGTAATGGCAATAACATCATAGTTCCAAGTAGTAATCCAAGCTCTAAGTTCATCTGCCTTACCCGTAATGCTCCTTGCATTAAAACATAGGCACTTCAGGCCACCAGACCCGCTGTGTTCAGCAACTTTTCCCCGTCTGCTCTGCCTCAGAGCCACACTGTCCCTATTCCCTAGTTCTCCCTCAATGCTCTCACCTTCTGACCTATTGCTCCCGTACCCACCCCCCTGCCATACTAGTTTAAACCCTCCCGTGTGACACTAGCAAACCTCGCGGCCAGGATATTTATGCCTCTCCGGTTTAGATGCAACCCGTCCATCTTATACAGGTCACACCTGCCCCGGAAGAGCTCCCAGTGGTCCAGAAAACGGAAACCCTCCCTCCTACACCAGCTGTTTAGCCACGTGTTTGTCTGCTCTATCTTCCTATTTCTAGCCTCACTGGCACGTGGCACAGGGAGTAATCCCGAGATTACAACCCTCGAGGTCCTGTCCTTTAACTTTCTGCCTAGCTCCCTGAACTCCTGCTGCAGGACCTCATGCCCCTTCCTGCCTATGTCGTTAGTACCAATATGTACAACGACCTCTGCCTGTTTGCCCTCCCCCTTCAGGATTCCCTCTACCCGTTCGGAGACATCCTGGACCCTGGCACCAGGGAGGCAACATACCATCCTGGAGTCTCTTTCACGTCCACAGAAACGCCTATCTGTGCCCCTGACTATAGAGTCCCCTATTACTATTACTCTTCTGCGCTTTGACCCTCCCTTCTGAACATCAGAGCCAGCCGTGGTGCCACTGCTCTGGCTGCTGCTGTTTTCCCCTGATAGGCTATCCCCCCCGACAGTATCCAAAGGGGTATATCTGTTCGAGAGGGGGACAACCACAGGGGATTCCTGCACTGACTGCCTGCCCTTTCTGGTGGTCACCCATTTCTCTGCCTGCACCTTGGGTGTGACCACATTTACATAACTGCGATCTATGACGCTTTCCGCCACCTGCATGCTCCTAAGTGCATCCAATTGCTGCTCCAACCGAACCATGCGGTCTGTGAGGAGCTCCAGTTGGGTGCACTTTCTGCAGATGAAGCCACCCGGGACGCTGGAAGCCTCCCGGACCTGCCACATCTCACAGTCAGAGCACAGCACCCCTCTAACTGACATTGCGTCAATTAATTAAAATTTGTCTCTTTTTTTTTTTTTTTTAAATACTTTTTTTTTTTTTTAAATTGCAAAGTTACTGTCAACTATCTGTTTCCTAGCACTAGATTTCTAATAGAAATGCGATAGCTAACTATAATACTCTCCGATCTCTGGCTTAGATAATAACTTAATTATAATTTAGAGGATATGTTTAATTAGTTCCCAAATACTCAAATATTTTTTAAATTTAGGTTAGAATCCCAACCAGCCACTCAGGTCACAGCTTTTCACAAGCAACTCTGGGATGGATCAAGCAAATCCCAATGGTCCGCCTCAAAGGTTGGAGTCCACCAACCTCTGCCGCTCCACCCTTGCAGTCCTTTCCACATGTGCTTTGTTGGAGCTTAGCTCCCTCCTAATAACCATTTTACGGGCTTCCCATAGCATAGAGGGTGAGATAGACTCGCTCTTGTTAAACTTGATATATTCCTCAATGGCGAAGGATACACATTGCAAAATAATTTGTCTGCTAACAGCGTTGTATTAAACCTCCATGGTAGGCGCCGAGAGGGAACTAACTCTAGGACCAAGTTCACAAAATGTGGAGCATGGTCCAAAATCACAACCGCCAAATACCCCTCCCTCTTCACCCGGGGAGAAGAGACCTACCCAGCAGAAAAAAAATTCCACGAGTAAACCTAATGGACATGGAGAAAATAAATAAATATCTTTATCTCTCAAGTGCCAAAAATATCTTCGATCTGGGCCCCCACCTCACCAATCTGCTTCATAAAAGCTAATAACGCCATTGCCACCCCTAATGGAGCCAGCGACTTGGGCCTAGATTGATCCAAGTTCGGATCTAGAACGCAGTTTCAGTCCCAAGCCCCAAGATTAGTTGATGGGAGTCCAAGTCAGGAATGGAGGCCAGCAACCTCTTAACAAACTCTGTATCATCCCAATTTGGTGCATAGACCTTAACCAGAACCCCCCCCCCCCTCCAACAACCCCCCTCCAACAACCCCCCTCCGGGCCCTATTGTTGAAGCCAGAATGAAAGACTTGGCTCACCCCCCACCCCTTCTGCAAACTGGGTTGGTCCCTTCCCGCAAATGAGTTTCCTGAAACAAAACCACATCTGCTCAGGTGAGCGAATATCCTTGACCTTTACACTGGGCCACCCAAATCTATTACTTTCCAGGTAACCATCCGAGTTTGGGCCTCCCACCCCCCTTGACCCAGAGTCAGCCATTTTTACCAAAAAGGGTTATTCAACAACAATGAGAGAGATGCAGGCACAAAGTCCACCCAGGATGGCCGCTTAACCCACCAGCAGACAAAACAAAGCAAAATCTGTCGTCACCATCAGCAAACTGACCCTACCTCCCTGCCCCCACACAATATCATATCGAAATGTGCATACCAATAACAACAAAGCGAACAAAACCCTCTTTCTACTATCCCTAACCCCAAATAAAATGCAAACACTAAGCTCATTATCCAAAAGCAAGCTAGTATAATGAGCTGCAGCTACCCCTACCACTTTCCTCCCGTTAGCTAGCTAAGTCTTTGGATAGCAAGGCGGTCCCCACCCAGGGTGAAGAAAAAAACACTGTCCAGATCGAAGACCAAAGTAGAACAAAGCCCCTTCAAACATCAGATTCCAACAGGGAACTATATATTCCCCATAACAATCATCATGCAAAGAATAACACCCCCCCCCCCCCTCCCCCCGTAATATCAAACCCCTCACCCGCATCCAACATATTAAATAATCATCCCATCCACGAATAGAGAAATACAAACGTGTACAAGGAACCCCAACAACTCTCCACTCTCACTTGTCCACCCCCAACAATCAAAGACCTTGCAAAAACACAATCAACTTGAACCGGGCCTATGTTCTTTTACAAAGGCATCCACATCCTCCCACGCTTGAAAAAAGAGTCTTTTGTTTCAAAGGTCACTCAAAAGCGATGGGTACACGACTTCAAACCGAACTCCACTCTTATACAGGGCGGCTTTGGCCTTGGTAAATGCCACCCATTTCGCCGCCAGCTCCACTCCAATGTCTTGGTAAAGCCTGGTGGCATGGCCTTCCCATTTATAGCCCCAATTCAGGACTCGTTCCTTCTCCTGGAAGCTGTGGAACCGTGTAATCGCAGCCCGAGCAGGTTCGTTTTGAAAGGGTTTCTACCGGAGTGTCCAATGGGCTCAATCCATTTTAGGAGGGCACTTGAATCCACTCGCCACCAAGATCTTCACAAACATCTTATAAAAGTATCCTGTGATAGTTGGGCCTTCCATACCCTCCGGCAACCCCACGATTCTGACATTCTGCCTCCTAGAGCGGTTCTCCAGTGGCCCTCAGTGCTTTATTTTCACTGGCCATCAGGGAGCTCTCAGCCTCCAGTGAGGCAATTTGTTTGCTGTGTTTCAAGAGAGCAGTCTCCACTCCCTTGATTGCCACACCATGCGCTTTTACCATTTCGGAGGTCATTTCTAACTTCGACCGAAAGGGAACCAGGACATCCTCTGTTGACTTATGAAGGTCCCCAGACACAATCCTCCACTGCTTCTCAGATTCCATTGCCATGACGCCGGCAAGCATCTTGGTCGTTATTGGAGTGGCCGGAGTCATTGGAGCAGCCTTCGCCATTTTCTCCACTGAGGAGCCTTGAGAAGCCTCTGAATCTGTTTACGAATTTCTATCTATAATTTTCTTTGCCCTGGTGCTTCTTGGCATTTCCCTTACGCGGGCACCTTAAACCATTGATGATAAGCAAAAATATCCCCAGAAACTGGGCAAAAAGGGCCAAAAGTAAAGTAGCCTGGCGGGACCCACCTTGTGTGTGACTTCTCCCTACGTGCCGCCACCGGAAGTGACATTTCAGATTTTTAACTTGACGTGCAAAGTAAAATATTTAATTAGAATGTTTTGAGTAAGAGTGTTGGAACAAGAAGGAATAAATATTGGTCATGACAACGGGGATAATTTCCCTGCTTTTCTTTGAGATAGTGCCAGGGGATCTTTTCTTTCAATCTGAGAGAGCACACAGGACCTCAGTTTGATGGAAAGGCAGCGCTTACAACAATTAGTGTGGTATTTCCTCAGTATTGATTGGCAGCATAGAACATAGAACATAGAACAATACAGCGTAGTACAGGCCCTTCGGCCCACGATGTTGCACCGAAACAAAAGCCATCTAACCTACACTATGCCATTATCATCCATATGTTTATCCAATAAACTTTTAAATGCCCTCAATGTTGGCGAGTAATTTTATGTGTACCCAACACGCTGACCAAAATGTTGCGACATGAAAATAGGATCTCAGATTTCCCCATGCAGTAACTCTATTAAGTAAGGGGGTGGCACACAAAAACTTTTGCCCATACTGAAGAAAAGAGAATAATTGTTATGTACTGATCTGTTTAAATTACAAAAGGACATATACAGACGTAAGTAGGCTGTTAGGAATAAGGTTGGAAAGTCTGGAAAGGGACATATTCAGAATGTCTTTGTTAGTTTTTGATATATAAGGAGCATATTGAGGTGATAATGGTTCTTTCAGTAAAGATTTAGAATCATAGAATCCCTACATTGCAGAAGGAGGCCATTTGGCTCATCGAATATGCACCGACTCTCTGAAAGAGCACCTACCTAGGCTCTCCTTCTGCACTGGAGGGATTCTATGGCGTGGGGCAATGTGCAAACTCCACACTGACAGTCACCCAAGGAAAAGTTGGAGAGCGGTCTTTCAAAAGGGCACCCTGGTCTCAAAGTCATTGACAATGCCCTCCCCCATCGTTACCTCACCCCTTGGCAGTTCCAAAAGGCATTATGCCGGTTAGGGATATTTAAATTCCTGCAAGTTGATGGTAAGCAGGTTCACGACCTCGCTGGGCGTGAACCGGATTACATCACCAGCAGGGGGGAGGGTGCGGAAGATCTCATTCTGAGACCTCTGCGTGAATCCCGTTATGGACTCTCACGAGTTAGTGGCCATACCCCTGCCGAACGGCCCTGGAAAATCGCAGCCCCAATCTCTTTTGTAATAATAATGATTAATAATTTAAAAAATAATCTTTATTATTGTCACAAGTAGGCTGACATTAACACTGCAATGAAGTTACTGTGAAAAGCCCTTAGTCCGGCACCTGTTCAGGTACACTGAGGGAGAATTCAGAATGTCCAATTCACCCAACAAGCACGTCTTTCGGGACTTGTGGGAGGAAACCAGAGCACCCGGAGGAAACCCACACAGACACACACACTGAGAACGTGCAGACTCCGCACATATAGTGACCCAAGCTGGAATCGAACCTGGGACCCTGGTGCTGTGAAGCAACAGTGCTAATCATTTGTGCTACCATCTCTGAACCAGGTGGAGCTGTAATAGTCTAAAGCAGTGGTTGCTCATTGTTCAGCCAACCTGACTGACTCATTGAATCTTCCACAGCCATTGAGTGTCTTCCTACGACTTATGCAAACAGGATGACCTTATCTGAAATCAACAGATGGAGTCATCCAGCGGAATCAACTCTAGTGGTCATTTTTTGGCTTGTTAAATTCCAGTAACATCACTACTCAGACTTGGCATTCCTACCTGCTGGCACTGTCGATCTGCACCTCATATTGCAGGAATTAGGCAAGTGTTGGGATGTTTCTCTATGAAGAGAGTGTACTCCATGTTGGGAATAGATTGTCAAATTGACAGGGTTCTGCACTGACAACATAATGGAAACTCAACCAGAGAAAGTATACTGGGAGCTGCCACAAACTTCTGTTCAACGTGATTGCAGGTCTCCAATGTTTTGTGTTAGCCTCTTTATATCTGCTTGATGGCCAACCCAACAAACAAAACATTTTCTGTTTATGGACAGTGGGTGTGGACTCAGCTGTGATGTCAAAGTGAAATAACGTGCCATTGCTTGCTGTCGAGACTGACTTGAGTGAGGCTTTAAAGAGTAGCTCGTGTCATTGGAACCAAACTCCTGTAACAGAGCCCATGCCTGACAAAGAAACAGAGGAGTATTTGAGGAGAGAAAAGAAATATAAATAATTTATCCTCTTATGCCAAGGATTTATGTACCAGCCATCTGCATTCCGTAGTCAGACACAGCACCCATTGTCTACTTCCTGCTGTTGCTGTAAAAGATTAAATACTTTCAGCTGTACAGGCCCTAAGTTCTGGAATACCATCCCTAAATCTCTCCAACTCCTCTTTTAAGACCTTTTCTTTGACCAAAAATCATCTTCACTGTTTCCATTACGTGATACTTTGCGATGATATTGAGTTTTGTCCGAATGCACTTCTGTGAAGCTCCTTCAATTTTTTTCCATATTAGAGATTCTATGTAAGTGCAAGTTGTTCTTGTTACTGAAAGTTCAGATAAAAATGTTTGTTTTAAGGAGGATCTTAAAGAAGGAGAGAGAGAGATGGAGGGATTCAAGCAGAATGTCCCAGGATCTGGGACCTCTGCAATTGAAGGCATGGCTGATAATGGTAACCTTGGAGGTGGAGGGGAGTAGGAGGGCATGTGCAAGAGGCCACTCATAGGAAAGGGAGTAGGGCTGCAGTTGGTTAGGGAGGTGGAGGCAGGTGAATCAATTAAAGAATTTAAATACAAGGATGAGAGTTTTAAATTTGAGCTTTTGGGGAAAGAGGAGTCAATGTAGACCAGGAAGGCCAGAAAATAGGTGAACAAAACTTGGTGAAAGCTGGTATGTGGAACCATAGAGTGGTTACAGCACAGATGGAGGTCTATCATGTCTAAGCCAACTCTCGAAGAGCCCCCTACTCAACTAGTTCCACTCCCTGCTTACGACTTTTTTCACTTGAGTACCCAATAATTTTTTTTCAAATTAAGGAGAAATTGAGCATGGCCAATCCACTTAACCTGCACATCTTTGGGTGTGGGGGTGAAACCTACACAGACACGGGGAGAATGTGCAAACTCCACACGGACAGTGACCTGGGGCCGGGATTGAACCTGGGTCCTCAGCACTGTAGGCAGCAGAGCTAACCACTGCGCCACAGTGCCGTCCTATTTTCTCCTTAAAGAATTATTCAATTCCATTTTGAAAGCCACGATTGAATCTGCCTCGACCTCTCTCGGCACTGCATTCCAGATCCTAACCACTCACTGCGTAAAATTCTTTTTCCTCATATTGCTTGTGGTTCTCTTGCCTTAAATCAGTGTCCTTTGGTTTTCGGCCTTGCACTAATGGGAAGAGTTTCTTTCTATCTAATCTGTCCAGATCCCTTATGATTTTGAACACCTTTATCAAATCTCTTTTCAACTTTCTCTTAAGGGAACAGCTGCAGTTTCTTAACTAAAGCCTCTTATCACAGAATCTTTCTCATAAATCTTTTCTGCACTCTCTTAAGAGAAATATAATTTTAGTTAAGGTTTGTGGAATGTGGATTAAAGTGCAATCTGGAAACATTAGGCAGTGGCGGGGTTAAGAAACATGGTGGAGACATGTTGTTGTATGCACGCAATCTGACTGCAGTCTGCAGATGAAGTTACCCGGTGGCAGTATGTAGATTAGAAGAGGTGGGGACAAGATAGAGATCATTGGGGGATACGAGAGATAACAGTTCCAGGGATCGAAAGAAAAGCCATTGCTGGCGATGTTCTAGCTACAATTGGATAGTTAAGAGTTAAGGTAGTTAAGCCAATGGGATCAGTTCGACTTAGCTGGACAACTGAGCAAATTGGTCTGGAGGAGAACTGTATGGCTGACCTTGTTGAAGAGCTGCAGCAATGTCAAAAATTAATAATATTCCACAGTAACAATTATTTACAGAGAATGTTATTTTTGACTTAGATTAAGGAACTTAATTGAAGAAATTCAGAAAGGAGTTGCTGGAATGGAACAGCACATTGAAAAACTTGAGAAGAAAGGGAGATAGGGCAGCAGTTTCTAAAGATAGGGCGGATGAGGGTTATTGGTGAGGTGGGAGTGCTGATAGCAATTTCCTACCATATAACATTAACCATACTTCAAAAAACTTAATTTACTGTAAAGCACCCTCGTGTCCTAAAAGAGGTAGCTACAGAGATGGTGGATGCATTGGTTGTAATTTTCCAAAAATCTTTGGATTCTGGAGAAGTACCGGAAGATTGGAAAACTGCCAATGTGACACCCCGATTCAAAAAGGGAGGGAGGCAAATAGCGGGTGACTATAGGCTGATTAACCTAATATCTCTGTTGGAAAAATGTTGGAATCAATTATTAAGGAAATAACAGCAGCACATTTGGAAAATCATAATCTAATCAAGCAGAGCATTGCTTCATGAAAGGGAAATCATGTCTGACTAATTTATTAAAACTTTTCGAGAAAGCTTCAACCAGAGTAGATGTGTATAATTTGCACTTCCAAAAGGCATTCAACAAAGTTCCTCACAGAAGGTTACGTCATAAGCTAAGAGCCCATGGTGCTGGAGGTAGTATATTAGCAAGGATAGAGATTGGCAGGCAACAGCGAGTAGCAATAGTTTTTTTTTCAGGTTGGCGACCTGGGGTTTCACAGGGATCAGTGCTGGGACTGCAATGTTTATAATATGTTACTGACTTGGAGGAAGGAAGCAAATGTACTGTAGCCAAATTTGCAGGCGACACAAAAATAGGTGGGAAGGCAAGTTGTGAAAGGGATACAAAAAGTTTGCAAAGAGATATTGATAGGTTAAGTTGGCAAAAAGTTGGCAAATGGAGTAAAATGTGAAGTTGAAGAGAGAACAAAAGAACAGAGTTTTATTGAAATTGAGATAAACTGCAGAAAGCTGCAACACAAAGGGACTTGGGGTACTTGTGCACAAAACACAAAGCTAGCACACAGGTACATCAGGTAATCAGGATGGCTAATGGAATGTTGGCCCGTATGTCAAGGGGGTTGGAGTGTAAGAGTAGGGAAGTCTTGCTGCAACTGTACAAAGTACTGGTGAGACCACATTTGGAGTACTGTGAGCGATTTTGGTCACCTTATTTAAGGGAAGATATTGCAAGTGATTTAAGTACTGCGATGCACCTGACGCCAGTTAAATAGCGGGAAAGGCCAAAATTGAGATTCGTGCTGGGCACAAATCCGTTTGCTATCCAACTGGCCCGCTTCCGATGGCGAGTTCCGGATCTTGTCCAAATATGGCGAGCATATCATTAATCCTAATTTGCATTAATTTCCATCTAATTTGTGCGATTGAAGTCAAACGCAATGGCCTCCCAAATGTAACGGCCTCCCGTTAATGTGCATTATGTGCATTATTATAATGGGTATTGTTGCTCTTTTTAACCTTAGTCTATTTGCTCTGATTACGTCACCTTTGCTCATGAGTCGCGAGGTATCTTTTATGATACCACCACGTGGTTCAAGTTCAGGTTATGATTAATAATACAGCACACCGCTTAGTAAGGATTAAAACAACGGTCATTTATTATATACAACAAGCAATATTAATACCCTAATACTACTTTCTATATAACAAACCTATCACTACTGGCCAATACTTAACTTAGGAAGAGCCCACCAGGTCAGGGAAACGAATGGCTTGTCCAATCAGATCTGGCCTGCGGGATTCAAAAGGCTGCTATAGGTCGGTGGCTAGGTGTCTTTACCGGATAGCGATCGCTGGATTCAAACTTACTGTTGCCGGTTGCTGTTCTTGCGAAGGTCTCGAGCAGGCGAAGAGGAGAGCGAGAGAGATCTGAACTTGGACCCTCACTTTTATAGGGCCCAGGGGCTTCCCGCCTCCTGGGGCGGCCCTTGACCCTGAGTCCCAAGTGATTGGATCTGTCCCCAATCTCTGGGGTCGATGTGTCCAATGGTGAGACGATTCCTCGATCGGGGGGTGGTCGCTCACCTGTCTTTGTTTCGGCCACTGCAGGCGCCGACAGGTCTGGCCCGGTATTCAATTGCTAATATGTTGCAATTGTTCCCGGGGTTAGCCGATTTAACTGTGGATGTCTGAATAGATGGGCTGGAAACAGTCCTGAATGCAACTGCGAATACCTGGGTTGATGGGCTGTTGATAGCCCTGAGTATCGATCTGGGCTACCTTCACAGAGCCGAATATGCAAAACTGTCTGCAGCTGCCTGCTTGTGTCTTCTTGGCTGCTTTTCCCAGCAGTCTTTCGGGTTAGCCGTTTTAAACTGGGTTTTGGCCAGATTAATCGGAACGCAGCCATTTTACATGCCTACAGTATTAATGTGCTCCCCAGCAAGAAATCACGTGGGCATTGTTTAGTACTCTCTTTTAAAAGCGTGAAGCTGGCACAATGGCTACTGAGGGAAACTGAGGAGGTGCGTAGCCATTTCCATTTTCCGGCACGCAAGTCAAGGGCACTGCTGCCCCAGTGCCCGGGGGGTGTGGGAAGGGGAGGGGGGAGGGGGGAGGGGGGGGAGGGGAGGAGAGAGGTTCGAGCTTGGTCAGGGGGCTGAAACATTCCAGGTCGGGGGTTGCACCTGGGCTTGGGTGGGCTGAGGGGGCTTTCTGTCTGAGGCCTTCAAGCCATCCTTAAGTATAACAGGGACAACTACAGCTGCTGCCTGTCCTACCAAAAATTTCCTGGACAGAGTCGTGCTCTTGGTTCTATATTGAACTCCCTTTGACTGTGAGCAGCCTCTAGCTTCACAGCTGAAGGCTAATAAGGAATTGGCCTTGTTAGTTGTGAGAGGTAGTGCTTGTTGCTTGTGGCTGCAAACGTCCGGAGGCTGCTTTTGCTGTTCCCTTTTCCATAGCCGGAAAGAGGGACAATTTTTTCTAAGATACCTGGGTACTGGAACACCATGTGGGGGACATACAATCCAGAAGGCAATCCGGTTTGAAGCAAGAAGACGCTGTGGGACCTGGTGTGCAACATTGAAAATGGGCCGCCTGATGATGCCATTGAAGAAATGCTTTCACAGATTGCTGATGCTTTTGTTGCTGGTGTGGTGAGTGCTGCATGTAACTGGCACGTCACCACGGGTTAAACACACTAGAAGTCAAGGATGTTCAACTGCATCTTGAGTGCAAGCGGAATATATGAGTGCCAGGATTTGGTTCCGGTGAGATTGGGCCATGTGGGAGGGTTGGTGTACGGAGAATGGTACTGATAAATGGAACACGTAACACATTGATGGACAGATCATTTCTATAACCAAGTTCTGGATACACCAATACATTCTCAGGCTTATCCTCCATTTCTGTTGAGCCTGTGAGGGTTCATGCTGTTTGTTTTTTTTTGTGAAAATGAGCTGATATGGCTTTGTATTGGTACCAATACGGAATGGTGACATTTCTTTGTTGTTTAATGATTACCGTGATATGTGGAATGTTACGGAGTTGATTTTCAAATCTTTATTACTGTTGGCCGTTTAATAAACAAAATATTCTCAAGTGGTGCTACAGATTGTGTTAGCTGCTTGCTGCTGTTTGTGCTCCAAATGCCTGGAGGATGCTGCTGCTGCTTTCTTTTATTGTAGCCTGGAGTAAGGAAAGGGAGGGAGGAAGAAGAAGGGGAAGGTAAGCTCTTTCTCGCTTCAGGTGTGCTCTGGGTCAGTGTGACTTTCCACTACTGAGGAGCCTACTGCTGGGAGCTGCAAAAGGAGGGGGCGAGAGTAACAGATGGATTCGAATGGGCGGTGTATGCTGCTTGCAGCTACAGCTGCCTGGAGGCTGGGTGTTTATTTGCTGCCACCTCTGCTTTTGTGACCTGGAGTAAGGAAAGGGTGGATGGTAAGATAACCTGCTGCCTGGTCTGGAGAAGAGGGGTCTCTTTCTCCCTTTTGTTGTGCTCTGGTTCAGTACGGTTTTCCACTGCTGGGGAGTCTACTGCTGAGAGCTGGAGGAGGGAGAGAGACAGGCGGATTGATCCGAATGAGAAACTTGATGGAAGATGTTGAAGAAATGCTTTTGGAGATTGCTGGTGATTTCATTGCGAATGCGATGAGTGCTGCATGTCGACTCGCCCATCGCCTCAAATCAAACACGTTGGACGTCGAGGTTGTTTCACTGTACCTTGAACACCAGTGGAATGTATGGATACTGAGCTTTGGTTTCAATGAACTTAGGCTGTATAAGAAGGCCTATTCAACAGAGGCTCATGAGAGACTGATACGTAAAATGACCGCACACAGCACGGATCCTCCATTCTGTTGAGGGCCTGCACAGACTGATAGTGTGTTTGATTTTCTTTGTACAAATGAACTGTTGTAGCTTTGTGTTTGTATTGATATTCTGTCGTGGAAAGGTACTTACTGGCATGGTGCCTGTAGGATCTCTTTTCTCTTTCTTCCAAAAATAAGGTACTCAGTCCGGTTGATTGTGGTGTCCAAAACACGCTCTATTACGAGGAATTCACTTAATACACTTGCATAAGAACTGAATCAAAACTTAGATCAAAATAAGAAATAAACCTGTCAGAATACAGCAAAACATCATTCAAATATTAATATAAGAAAAAGGTAAAGAAAATACTTCAAAATAAAAATAATTTCAACAGATGCCTCAAGCATTCTGGAAGGCTAGAATTCTTCTTAAAAATTAATCACACAATCATATTCTTTAGAAAATTCTGATCTATGGTTTAGTCCCTTACTCATTTTTCATTGGTTTTTACTGGCAGCTGAGACAACCCCTGATTCGGGGGGGGATTCAGAAGGACTGGAGACCGCCGTCGTCAACTTGGTGGCAGGGCTCGGATTGGCCTCCAGCACTTCCTCCTCCCTGAAGGTGTCCATAGGGCCCTGGGGGTCTCCATAGCACAGAGGTGTAGCTGGAGGTATCTCCAGAGGTCTCTGTCATCTGGCTGTGCCAGTCTTGGTGTCCTTGTGGTCTGCAGCATGGTGTCGACACCCCCAGCAATGCTCTTTGGTAACCGGTCCACACTGTACAGTGCCCCTGTACAGTGAGGACCAGTTACCCTGTCACTGGCGAGGTGTCATTCAGTGTTTTTTTTTGGGGGGGGGGGGGTTGGGAATTAAAGGGGTGACAGGTGGAACTGATGCCAAGAAAGAGGTGGTAACTTAACTTTGCAGGTTGGTGGAGATCATTGCTCGTCTTCCAACATTGGACGCTGGTCCTCCTGGTCATGCTGCCCACATAGACAACCGCTACCACTGCCTTCCAGATGGAATTGGTGGTTCTGCTGCTGGCCCTCCAACCCACTCTAGGGAACAGGATATCCTGTCTCACCTCCACACCATCCAGAAGCTTGGCCACTTCGACACCCCCAAAACGAGGAGCGGGTCTGCGTGCTGCCATGCTTGTGTGCGGACCGGCTGTGAGTGGTTAGGTAGCATTGAATAGCTGCGCCTCCTTAGCGGAGAGATGCTGAGGTGGGAGCTTGGTGAATCAGACAAGATAGCCAGTAATGAAGACGTGCTCGTGGGGGCGTATTTTCGGCACTAAGTGCTGTTAAATATGTGTCGTGAGAAACATCCTGCTAATGGCGCCTGAAACGACATTTAGAAAGAGTCCATTAAATCGCCACCACTATTCCATTGGAGGAGTTTCAGAGAAGGTTCGCTTGAATGATCCCAGGTATGGTGGGGATTGTCTTAAGGGCAAAGGTTAAATAGGTTGGGATTCTACTTGTTGGAATTTAGAAGAATGATAGGTGACTTTATTGAAACACATACGATACTTAAAGGGTTTGACAGGGTAAATGCTGAGAGGATGTTTTCCCTCATTGGAGTGTCTAAGACCAGAGGGCATACTCTTAGAATAAAGGAATGCCCATGTTATATGAGTCTTTGGAACTCCTTACCGCAGAGAGTTGTGGGGGCAGATTCGTTGTGTATATTTAATGCTGCAATAGATGAATTTCTAATTAGTAAGGGAATCAAGGGTTTTGTTGAAAAGGCAGGAAAGTAGTTGAGAATTGTCAGATCAGCCATGGTCGTATTAAATTGCGGAGCAGGCTCGAGGGGCTGGACGGCCTACTCCCATTTCATATGGTCTTGTGGTCATATGTCTAAAGATTGCAGGAGAGACACAGTACCTGAAAGGAAAGAACCATGTACCATGTCGGTTAGTGTGGAGATTTGTGTGCAGAAGAAATTCGAGAGAAATGTTTGGACGTTGGAGAACCTGGGGTGAATGTTGCTTGATGAACAAGGAAAGGTGGAAGGAGAATGAGACAGATAAACAAATGGTCTCCATCTTAATTACATAATTCCTTGAGCTCTTCTCCTTTGTTATAAGTGAGAATGAAGACAACCTTTTAGTATTTATTAAAAAGTGTTATTTTGGGATAAATGTTGAAGTGCAAAATGAAGCTTTGCCCTTTCTGCAGTATTTCTGTTGTCAGTTTTGTCATGAGCTAAAAGCTTTCCCATAGTCGCCCCTTCCCCTTAGCTCCTCAGCTCTTTTCCCTCCATTCCTTCTCTGGTACCCCTCTTCTCATTTCCTTCCTATCCCCCCTGCTATCTACTTGCCCCTCTCCATCCTCTCCAATCACCCATTCCTCCTTTTTTTTTACAAGTCCCATGCTCTCGCTTCCAATTATTCCTTTGCCTACTATGGTCCAATCAGGCCCCTACTGTCTACTCCCTGCTTTTCATGAATGCTGTAGAGTCAAGATCAACACAGATGTAATAATGACGGAATGGATGATTTCAAAAATTAAATTATATTTGTGTACCTTGGTTCAATGATTTTCTACCCTCTTACCCTCCCTCCACCTGAAAAATGTCTTCTGTGTTGACTTTCCCAATGCAGTACCACAAGAGATTGAATATTTAAAACATATAGATATTAAATATTTATATAGTGTGTGATATACATGCACACAATTATTCTGTGACTTCCATTCCTGTATGAGAATTATCATAATTCCAGTTGCGTATCAAATATATGGGGCGGGATTCTTGGGATGGAGTGGAGTGAACCACTCCGGCGCGGGCTGCCCCAAAGGTGCGGAATCCTCCGCACCTTCAGGGGCTAGGCCTGCCCCAGAGTGGTTGCCGCCCTGCCGGCCGGCGGGATAGGGGCCTGGCGCTGCAGTGCCTCCGCCGGCCGGCGCGAGTCGGCACATGCGCATGTGCACATGGAGTCACTTCCGCACCGGGAATGGCGGATGACCACGGCCTCTGGTGCGGAAGGAATAGAGTGCCCCCATGGCACAGGCCCGCCCGCGGATCGGTGGGCCCCGACCGCGGGCCAGGCCACCGTGGGGTCGCCTCCTGGGGCCAGATCCCCCCGCGACCCCCCATGAACCCCAGAGCCGCCAGGTCCCACCGGTAAGACACCAACTCCAATTTACGCCCATCGCGGGCCGGAAAATCCGGACAGCCCCAGGGCCCCCCCGCCACACCGGTTTTTGGGGGGCGGGAGAATTGGGAGGAGGGCGGGGGCGGGATTCACGCTGATCCCCAGCGATTCTCCCACCCGGCGGGGGGTCGGAGAATCCCGCCCATGGTGTATATATTTTCTTAAATGCCTTCAGTGGATTTTAGAGGCAGCATAATTAACAGCTCAGTTATATGTTCAATTAGAATGTACTTACTGATTCTGAGCCTCAGTTTTCTGAGGATTATTTAGTACAAATGAAATTGCTGCCTATAGAAGTTTATTAAGTTGATAAACTTGTTTGGAACTTATGTATAAGTTGCACTTTTAGCTATATCTTAATATTTATATTTAGGTGTTGGAAGGATAGTGATGACATCACGATTCCGTGTGCTAGGTGGGAGGACAAACCACATACGTGCTTTTGAGATACCAAGAGACAAACATCGGTCAGAGGTCATCTGCAATGTCCATTTCCTGGATGGCAGTTTGCATGGCTTCAAAGTCAATGTAAGTTGGCACCTTTTATATCTGTAGTCACTAAATCTGTTGACTATTATAACAATGAAAAAGCTATGTAAATCACTGAGCTACATAAAATGTTATTACGTGCAGAGATTAGAGTAGGCTTTTGACATGGTATGGGCACAGTGGCACACAAACATAACTGATTTGCATTCAGCATGAGCATCCCAATTCTGCTGCCTGAATTCACAACACCCCTCGTCTGTCATCCTAAAAATTATTTGGCAAATTCATTGTAGAAAATACACAAGTGAGAATCTCATCCTGCGCAGCCACCAAATTGGAATGAACTTTGGTCATACCATGTTTACGTCTCCTTCGTCTCACACATCTTCACCAAAGATGTTACTTGTCCAGGGCTGATGTAATTTTATTTTGACTTCAGTTTAAATACTTGCTGACAACACAATACCACATAATCCATGGTGCTATGTCCTTTTGCTGTTGTAATATTTTCAACCACTTTTTGTCTTTGTATCTCAGGTCGGTAAACACTCTCTGGACGGCTCCTCTTTCTGTGGATAAAATTACAATATAATAAGCTTGAAATTCCCTTTATGTTATGAAAATAAGAATTTATACAAAAATGTACCTGAACCTAAATTTCTAAAGCATTTTGGATATTAAAGTTATAGGATGCTAAAGGCCATAATTAAAAAAACGTGAAATCCAGAAAAATTGAGATCAACTGTTTACTATCGACCTAGCTGTTGTTGTCACATGGGGTTATGTTCCGATAAATAAATAGATGACACCAGAAGGTGGATAGGGGAGAAGTTGGTGTAGTGCTAATATCATTGTACTAATAATCCAAAAGCTAATCCATGGTGGGACACAACTTCAGATACCACCATGGCTGTAATTTAATTAGAAAAAGATCTAAAGGATGGGCAACAAATATTGGCCTTGTCAGTGACACCTGCGTCCCAATGAACAAATAAAACATAATGCAAAGTCCGTACACTTGCACAATTTTATGGTGGAAGGTGGAGGTGATAGCTATGACTTCTCACTGGTGGTCTCCTCGGAGCTCTCTTTCAAGATGGTGTCTGGGGGGAGAGATGACTCCAGATGGCCCGGCCCCATCAGATGGAGATCCTGCGAGAAAATGGACATGTGGTTAATTAGTCAGAGGGAAGGATCATTTTGTTTGACATGAACAACTCACGAGACAGGTCATCTGGGAGAAGGGGCAGTGGATCCTCACCTCTGTGGTGCAGGCCAACCTTGCTGTCAGTGACTGCTCTCTCCTCAGTCAACCCAGCGCTTTCCAGGGCCCATTCCTGATTGAGGGTGAGGACTCCATAAAATAGTGCTGATTGGCTGTGCTATGATGTATGAAACACACAAAACATAGAACAAGAAAAGGCCATTTAGTCCCTTGAGCCTGTTACTTCATTCAATTAAATGATGGATGATCTGAATCTTAATTAGCTACCCACTTTGGTTCCATAACTCTTATCACACTTGCCAACATAAATCTATTGATCAGTTTTGAAATTGTCAATTGACCTAGCCTCAACAGCATCTTGCAGAGGAGATCTTGGAATCTCCTGTGAAGGGTGGTGGAGTGTTTCCTGACATTGCTCCTGAACGAAATAAAAGCAGACAATGCTGGAAATATTCAGTGGGTTGAGCAGCATCTGTGGAGAGAGAGAGAAACTGAGTTACTGGGGCCTGATTACACGAGGTCCAAGAGCAACCTAAATTTCTTTATACCCAATTTTAATGGAAGCCTTCCTTTCAGTCACGACTGAATAGTCTGACTGGCACATGTGCAGCTGAACCCAGCCCTGTCCTCACTCGATCTCCACAAGTGTGAAGTTTCCAGCGGGAAAGTCTTCTGTGGTGTGGGGTAGGAAAGCTGGATGATTTCAATTGTAGATATTGAAAAATCTCAAGCCACCTGTGTGTTTTTATTTTCACAAGGTTGAGTACATGATGTCTTCACATAGGAATGCATCCCCCTTAATTTTACATTCAGCTTGAGGGAGAGAAGAATGTCCGAAACTAGTATTTTGATGCTGACGGTATGAAAGTAGAACTAGCTAGAATGAACTGGCAAATATGCTTCAGGGATAGATGAATGGAGGTTCAGTGGCAGACATTTAAATGGATATTTCAGAGTACACAGATCAGACCGATTCCATTGAGAAAGAAAAATCCCAAGCGGAGGGCCTGTCATCTGCGGATAACTAAAAAAGTTAAAGACAGTATTAAACATAAAGAAAAAGCATATAATTGCACAAAGGTAAGAGGCAGGCTAGAACATTGAGAAGAATATAAAGAACATAAAAGAATGACAAAAAGATTGATAAGGAGGGAAAACTAGTGTATGAGAGAAAGCTAGCTAGTAACATAAAGATGCTTCTCTCGATATTTAAGTTTAAGAAAAGTTGATCAAGTGAGTGGGCCTAAAGAAAATGAGTCTGGGGAATTGATAATGGAAAGCAGAGTTAAAGCAGATGAATTAAACCGGTAACATTCTAGAAGCATAGAATCCCTACAGTGCAGAAGTAGGACATTCGGCTCACTGAGTCTGCACCGACCCTTCGAAAGAGCATGCTACCCATGTCCACTCACCCATCCACCCTGCCCTATTCCCATAACCTCATAACCCAACCTGCACTTCCCTGGACTCTAAAGGGGCATTTTATCATGGCCAATCCATCTAACCTGCACATCTTTGGACTGTGGGAGGAAACCAGAACACCCGGAGGACACCCACGGGGAGAGCGTAAAACTCCAAACAGACGGTGACCCAAGGCTGGAATTGAACCTAGGTCCCTGGCACTGTGAGGCAGCGGTGCTTGCCACCGTGCCACAGAAATAGCTGTAAATCGGGAAATGGAAGGGAGGGAGGAATTCAGTAAATTTCACCAGGGAATTGATATTAGCAAATTGTTGGGTCTGCGTGCTGATAATCCCTGGGTCCGGATGGACTTCACCCGAAGGTCTTGAAAGAAGTGGCTGATGAGATAGTTGATGCATTAGTTTTAATTTTCCAAAATTTCCGACCTTCGGGGAAATTTCCATCAGATTGGAAAATAATAAATGTAAATCCTTTGCTCAAAAAGGGAGAGAGAGAGTCAAAGCAGGAAACTAGAGGCCAGGTAACCTAATATTTGTCTTAGGGAAAATGTTAGAAGCCATTATTAAAGATGTTATAGCAGGGCGCTTAGAAACAGTCAAGGCAATCAGACAGAATCAACATGGTTTTGTAAAAGGGAAATCATGTTTAACCAATTTGTCAGAATTCTTTGAAGGAGTCACATGTGCTGTGGATAAAGGGGAACTGGCGAATGTACTGTAATTAGATTTCCAGAAGACATTTAATGAAGCACCACATCAAAGGTTATTGGGTAAAATTAAAGCTCATAGTGTAGGAGGCAACATATTGGCATGGGTAGAACAGAGTAGGCATAAATGGGTCTTTCTCTGGTTAGTAGGATGGGATCAGTTCTCTGGCCTCAACATTTTACAATTGATGAACTCTCATAAATTGTGACTTGGTTGAGGGAACTGAAGATATAGTTGCTAGATTTTCTGAAGACAAAGATAGGTAGGAAAGTAAATTGTGAAGAGGATGTAAGGAGGCTACAAAGGGGCATAGATGGGTTAAAGTGAGTGGGCAAAAATCTGATAATGGGGTATTATGTGGGCAAATGTGAAATTACCCAGTTTAGCAGGAATAACAAAAAAATAAGCTTATTATCTAAATGGTGAGAGACTGCAGAGCTCGGAGTTACAGAGGGATCTGAGTGCTAGTGTATGAATCAAAAAAGGCTAGTATACAGATATAGCAAATAATTTGGAAAGGTAATAGAATGTTATTGTTTATTGTGAGGGAAATTAATTACAAAAGTAAGGAGGTTATGCTTCAGTTGTACAGGGCTCTACATCTGGAGTAGTGTGTACAGTACTGCTTTCCTTATCTAAGGAAAGATGTAAATGCATTAGAAAAAGTTCAGAGAAGGTACCCTGAGAGTTCCCATGCCTCATATCATGAGTCACTCCCAGGTGTCTCTAATACTCAACGGACTTCAGCAATTGCTGGGCTGACTGCTTGGCGATAAGGGGTATCCCATCAAACAATGACTCTAGACACCCATGCGTCAACTTCTGAGTTACTGGGAGAAGAGGTGCAATGCAGCGCATAGGCCATCATAATCCATTGTCAAGAAGACCATTGGCATCCTGAAGATGCACTTCTGATGTTTGGACCACTCAGGTGGGGCTTGCAGTACTCTCCACAGAAGGTGTCTGCATAATCATGGTCTGTTGTGCCCTTTACAACCTGGCACTTCAAAGGAGTCGAGAGGGAGACATGGAGGAATTTGAGAGCTCATTGGACAATGAAGAACAGAAGGGTGGGAACCTGAATTGGGAGATGTGGGTCAGCTTCCACGGGATGATACCATGAGGAGCACGATGTGGAAGATGTGGCCATACCACACTAATGGTCATAAGATTCCAGCAGGATTAAGGTGCAGGCAATGGTACACGGCCACACTCTTCCTGTCCCTTACTGCTATGCCAGTGCACTGAAAGGTCTTTGCAAGCAGTAACATTGAAAGCAATTTCAGCTTTTGGACTTGAAACTTCAACCTTCTTGATTCACCAGACCGTAATCTTTGGAAATGTTAGCGGCGCAGTCTGTATCTGTGTGCCCTGAGAAGTGAAAACACTGTGTCAAAAGGGTTGACTTTTCGTGAACACTGAGATGCATGCATGGTTGAAGAGATCATCATGGCTGCAGGTCTTGTGCTTTGGCACCACCAGTGAAGACAGAAATCTAGGGGGGTGATTCTCCGATATGGAGGCCAAGTGTTCGCGCCATCGTGAACGCCGTCGCGTTTCACGACGGCGGGAACAGGGCCTGGGCACGGGGCCAGCACGGTGCTGGAGCGGTTCACGCCGCTCCAGCGTCCTTACGCGGTGCCAAATGGGCGCTGCGCCAGCCCGCGCATGCGCAGTTGGGGCAGCCCAATCCTGCGCATGCGCAGTTGGGGCAGCCCAATCCTGCGCATGCGCAGTTGGGCCGCGCCATCCTGCGCATGCGCGGGGAACGTCTTACGCACGCTGACCCCTCACCAACATGGGGCCGGTGTTCTGGGGCTGCGCGCGGAAGGAGGTAGGCCTGGGGTGGGGGGGGGGAAGAGGCCGGCCCACCGATCGGTGGGCCCCGATTGCGGGCCATACCCCATCAGAGGCTACCCCGGTGAAGGAGCCCCCCTTCCTCCCCCACAGGCCGCCCCCGCAGCGTTCCCGTAGAGTTCCACCGGCAGCGACCAGGGGTGGACGGCACCGGCGGGAACCTGTCGTATCGTATCGGCCGCTCGGCCCATCCGGCCTGAGAATCGTCGCTCGCCGGTTCTCCAAGCGACCTGGTGTGAATCGCGTGCCGCTGGTTTCCGGGGGGTGGGAGAATCGCGTGCGGGAGTTGGGGCGGCGTGGCGGGATTCGCGCGGCGCCCCGGCGATTCTCCCACCCGGTGGTGGGGGGAGAATAGCGCCCCTAATTTTCAGAAAAAACTTCAGCTAACCCTCCAAGGCACACCTAACTCCGTGTTGTCTTGTAAGCAGTAGAGGTTAGCAACACCTATTACAAACACTTCCAACAGAGTTTGACACACCTTGCAAGGGTTGAGTATCTATCATGACTCAGCTACACATCACATTCAATTGGCAGAGGACTGGAAGATTGCAAATGTTACATGCTTGCTAGAAAAAGGATGTAAAGAAAAGCACAGCAACAACAGGTCGAATCAGCTTAACCTTGATGAAGGGGAAGCTTTTAGAAACAATGATCAGGACAAATTTAATAGGCACTTGGCCAAATGCAGGTTCATTAAGGAAAGCCGACATGGATTTGTTAAGGGAAAATTGAGTTTAACTACTCTGTTTGAGTTTTTGACGGGGCTACAGGGAGGGCTGATGAGCATAATTTTGTTGATGTGGTGTACATGGATTTCCAAAAGGCTCTTTATAAAGTGCCGCACAACAGAGATATGTGCAAGGTTAAAGCTCAGAATAAAAGGGGCAGCAACAACATGGGTATGAAATTGGCTAGTGACAGGAAATAAAGAGTAGTAGTGAACAATTGTTTTTCAGACTGGAGGAAGGTTTATGGTGTAGTCCACCGGGGATCTGTGTTAGGATCCCTGATCTTTTTGATATACGTTAATGCTCTAGATTGACTTTGATGTACAGAGCACAGTTTCGAAATTCGCAGATGATATGAAACTTGGAAGTATTGTGAACTCTGAGGAAGATGGTGTTAAACTTCAAAAGAACATGGGCAGGTTGGTGGAATTGGCAGATGAGGTTTAATGCAGAGAAGTGTGAAATGTTTCATTTTGGTAGCCAGAATTTGGAGAGGCAATGTAAAATAAAGTGTTCAAATCTGAAGGCATGTAGGAGTGGAGTGACCGTGGGATTTCTGTTCACAAATCATTAAAGGTGGCAGGGCAAGTTGAGAGCCTGGTTAATAAAGCATTTATAAATAGGTACACATAGTACAAAGGAACAAAGTAATGATAAACCTGTATAAAATGCTAGTTCAGCCTCAACTCATTTGTCATTGAGAACATTCTTGAATCCATTCCTGAGAAAGTAGTTGCAGGATATTTAGAAAATCATATTACAATAAGGCAAAATCAACATGGTTTTGTGAAAGTGAAATCTTTTTAAAAAAATATATATATTTTATTGAAATTTGTTTCCTGAACAACATTTTTCCCGCTTACAAACGAAACGATAACAATAACAAAACAGAAATTTTTAACTTTTTAACAATAATAATAATACACAAGTAACAAAACCTCGTACTCTATTGACCTATACTCAATTAAACCTCCTCCTCCCCCCCCCCCCCCCCCCCCCCCCCCTGGGTTGCTGCTGCTGGTCATCTGTCTTCCCTCTAACGTTCCCCTAGGTAGTCGAGAAATGGCTGCCACCGCCTGGTGAACCCTTGAGCCGATCCTCTCAGGGCAAACTTTATCTGCTCCAGTTTAATAAACCCCGCCATATCGTTTACCCAGGCCTCCAGTCCGGGGGGTTTCGCCTCCTTCCACATGAGTAGGATCCTGCGCCGGGCTACGAGGGACGCAAAGGCCACGACATCGGCCTCTTTCGCCTCCTGCACTCCCGGCTCTTCCGCAACTCCAAATAGAGCTAACCCCCAGCTTGGTTTGACCCGGGCATTCACCACCTGCGAGATCACTCCCGTCACTCCCTTCCAATATCCTACCAGTGCCGGGCACGCCCAAAACATATGTGCGTGGTTTGCCGGGCTCCCGCCACACCTCCCACATCTGTTCTCCACTCCAAAGAACCTGCTCAATCTTGCCCCGTTATGTGTGCTCTATGTAGCACCTTAAATTGAATCAGGCTAAGCCTGGCGCATGAGGAAGAGGAGTTTACCCTGCTTAGGGCATCAGCCCACATACCCTCCTCTATCCTCCCCTAGTTCTTCTTCCCACTTTCCTTTTAGTTCGCCCACCGACTCCTCCCCCCCTTCCCTCCTCTCTCTGTAAATCTCTGACACCTTGCCCTCTCCGACCCACACCCCTGAAAGCACCCTGTCCTGTATGCCCTGTGTCGGGAGCCGCGGAAATTCCCTCACCTGTTGTCTAGTAAACGCCCTCCCCTGCATATATCTCAAGAAATTTCCCCGGGGTAACTTATACTTTTCCTCCAATGCTCCCAAGCTCGCCAAAGTCCCATCTATGAATAAATCTCCCACCTTCCTAATTCCCAACTGGTACCAGCTCTGAAATCCTCCATCCATTCTTCCTGGGGCGAACCTATGGTTGTTCCTGATAGGGGACCCCACCAAGGCTCCACGCACCCCTCTCTGTCAAAGAACAAAGAACAAACAAAGAAATGTACAGCACGGGAACAGGCCCTTAGGCCCTCCAAGCCCGTGCCGGCCATACTGCCCGACTAAACTACAATCTTCTACACTTCCTGGGTCCGTATCCTTCTATTCCCATCCTATTCATATATTTGTCAAGATGCCCCTTAAATGTCCCTATCGTCCCTGCTTCCACTACCTCCTCCGGTAGTGAGTTCCAGGCACCCACTACCCTCTGCGTAAAAAACTTGCCTCGTACATCTACTCTAAACCTTGCCCCTCTCACCTTAAACCTATGCCCCCTAGTAATTGACCCCTCTACCCTGGGGAAAAGCCTCTGACTATCCACTCTGTCTATGCCCCTCATAATTTTGTATACCTCTATCAGGTCGCCCCTCAACCTCCTTCGTTCCAGTGAGAACAAACCGAGTTTATTCAATCGCTCCTCATAGCTTATGCCCTCCATACCAGGCAACATTCTGGTAAATCTCTTCTGCACCCTCTCTAAAGCCTCCACATCCTTCTGGTAGTGTGGCGACCAGAATTGAACACTATACTCCAAGTGTGGCCTAACTAAGGTTCTATACAGCTGCAACATGACTTGCCAATTCTTATACTCAATGCCCCGGCCAATGAAGGCAAGCATGCCGTATGCCTTCTTGACTACCTTCTCCACCTGTGTTGCCCCTTTCAATGACCTATGGACCTGTACTCCTAGATCTCTTTGACTTTCAATACTCTTGAGGGTTCTACCATTCACTGTATATTCCCTACCTGCATTAGCCCTTCCAAAATGCATTACCTCACATTTGTCCGGATTAAACTCCATCTGCCATCTCTCCGCCCAAGTCTCCAGACAATCTAAATCCTGCTGTATCCTCAGACAGTCCTCATCGCTATCCGCAATTCCACCAACCTTTGTGTCGTCTGCAAACTTACTAATCAGACCAGTTACATTTTCCTCCAAATCATTTATATATACTACAAAGAGCAAAGGTCCCAGCACTGATCCCTGTGGAACACCACTGGTCACAGCCCTCCAATTAGAAAAGCATCCCTCCATTGCTACCCTCTGCCTTCTATGGCCTAGCCAGTTCTGTATCCACCTTGCCAGTTCACCCCTGATCCCGTGTGACTTCACCTTTTGTACTAGTCTACCATGAGGGACCTTGTCAAAGGCCTTACTGAAGTCCATATAGACAACATCTACTGCCCTACCTGCATCAATCATCTTAGTGACCTCCTCGAAAAACTCTATCAAGTTAGTGAGACACGACCTCCCCTTCACAAAACCGTGCTGCCTCTCACTAATACAGCCCTCCAATTGTCGCCTCCACTGTCCCCATATGTTTAGTGTTGCCGCCACCACCGGGTTCGTGGTGTACTTTTTAGGTGAGAGCGGTAGCGGTGCCGTCACCAGCGCCTCTAGACTCGTCCATTTACAGGACCTTCTCTCCAGCCTTTTCCACGCCGCTCCCTCGCCCTCCATCATCCATCTACGTATCATTGCCACATTGGCGGCCCAATAATAATCTCCCAAGTTCGGTAGTGCCAGTCCTCCTCTGTCCCTACTGCGCTGAAGGAACCCCCTCCTTACTCTCGGAACTTTCCCTGCCCACACAAAGCTCGTAATGCTCCTCTCTATTTTATTAAAAAAGGTCCTGGTGATTAAAATAGGGACACATTGAAATACAAATAAGAACCTCGGGAGGACCATCATCTTAATTGCTTGCACCCTGCCCGTCATCGATAAAGGCTGCATGTCCCACCTCTTAAAGTCCTCCTCCATTTGTTCTACCAGCCGTGTCAGATTAAGTCTGTGCAAGGTTCCCCAGCTCCTAGTGATCTGAATCCCCAAGTATCGGAAGTTTCTTTCCACTTTCCTTAGCGGTAAGCCTTCTATCTCCCAACTCTGGTCCCCTGGATGTATCACAAATAATTCACTCTTCCCCATGTTTAACCTATACCCCGAAAATTCCCCGAACCTCCTCAAAATTCGCATAACCTCTATCATCCCCCCCCCGCTGGGTCCGACACGTATAACAATAGGTCATCCGCGTATAACGAGACTCGGTGTTCTTCTCCCCCTCTAGTCACCCCTCTCCATTTCCTGGAGTCTCTCAACGCCATGGCCAGAGGTTCAATTGCCAATGCAAACAACAATGGAGACAGCGGGCATCCCTGTCTTGTTCCCCTATATAATCGGAAATACTCCGATCTATGTCGACCTGTAACTACGCTTGCCTGTTGGTGTCCCATAAAGTAGTCTAACCCAGCGAATAAACCCGTTCCCAAACCCAAACCTCCTTAACACTTCCCATAGATACTCACACTCCACCCTATCAAATGCCTTCTCTGCGTCCATTGCAGCCACTATCTCTGCCTCCCCCTCCACTGAGGGCATCATTATCACCCCTAATAGTCGTCGCACGTTAACATTCAATTGTCTCCCTTTTACGAACCCTGTCTGGTCTTCGTGCACCTCCCCCGGGACACAGTCCTCTATCCTCGATGCCAGCACCTTTGCCAGCAATTTGGCGTCCACGTTCAATAGTGAAATAGGTCTATAGGACCCGCACTGCAACAGATCTTTGTCCCTCTTCAAAATTAGCGATATCGTCGCCTCCGACATCGTCGGGGGTAGAGTCCCCCCTTCCCCGTCCTCGCCAACAACGGGGCCAACAAGTCCACATATTTTCTGTAGAATTCCACCGGGAACCCGTCCGGCCCCGGGGCCTTCCCTGCTTGCATGCTTCCCAGTCCCTTAATAACCTTGTCCACTTCAATCGGCGCCCCCAGGCCTGCCACCGCCTGCTCCTCCACTTTCGGGACCCTCAATTGGTCCAGGATCTGCCGCATCCCCTCCTCTCCCTCTGGGGGCTGAGACCTATACAGTTCCTCATAAAAGGTCTTAAACACCTCATTTATCTTTCCTGCCCTTTGCACAGTGCCTCCCCTTTCATCCCTAATTCCTCCTATCTCCCTCGCTACTGCCCTCTTTCGCAGTTGGTGCGCCAACAGGCGACTAGCCTTTTCCCCATATTCATACTTCCTCCCCTGTGCCTTCCTCCACAGTACCTCTGCCTGTCTGGTGGTCAGAAGGTCAAACTCGGTCTGGAGTCGTCTCCTCTCCCTGTACAGCTCCTCCTCCGGGGTCTCTGCAAATTCCCTGTCCACCCTTAAAATCTCCCCCAGTAATCTATCCCTTTCCTTGGCCTCTGTTTTCCTTTTGTGGGCCCCAATAGAAATCAGCTCTCCTCTGACCACCGCTTTTAGTGCTTCCCAGACCACTCCCACAGGGACATCGCCGTCGTCATTGACCTCCAGGTATCTCTCAATACACCCCCTCACTCTTGCACACACTCCCTCATCCGCCATCAGTCCCACATCTAATCGCCAGAGTGTTCTCTGCTCCCTGTCCTCTCCTACTTCCAGGTCCTCCCAATGTGGGGCATGGTCCGAAACCGCTATGGCTGAGTATTCAGCTTCTTCCACCCTAGAGATCAACGACCTTCCTAAAACAAAAAAATCTATCCGGGAGTACACTTTATGGACGTGGGAGAAGAAGGAATACTCCCTAGCCCTGGGTCTAAGAAATCGCCATGGATCCACTCCCCCCATTTGGTCCATAAACCCCTTAAGTACCTTGGCCGCTGCCGGCCTTCTTCCGGTCCTTGAGCTGGATCTATCTAGCCCCGGGTCCAGCACCGTATTGAAGTCCCCTCCTAAAATCAAATTTCCTGCCTCCAGGTCCGGAATACGCCCCAGCATCCGTCTCATCAACCCCGCATCGTCCCAATTTGGGGCATACACATTAACCAACACGACCTCCATTCCCTCCAGCCTACCACTCACCATTACATACCTACCTCCACTATCTGCTACGATGTTCTTTGCTTCAAATGCTACCCGTTTCCCCACCATAATGGCCACCCCTCTGTTCTTTGCGTCCAGTCCTGAGTGGAACACTTGTCCCACCCATCCTTTCCTTAGCCTAACTTGGTCCGCCACCTTTAGGTGCGTCTCTTGGAGCATAACCACGTCTGCCCTTAGTCCTTTCAAATGCGCGAGCGCTCGGGCCCTTTTTATCGGTCCATTCAGGCCTCTCACGTTCCACGTGATCAGCCTCACTGGGGGCCTACCTGCCCCCCTCCCGTGTCGACTAGCCATTACCTTCTCTAGGCCAGTCCCATATCCCGCCTCCGCGCTCCCGCTCGCTCCCCCAGCGTCGCACTCCGCCCCCGACCACCTACTCTTTAGCCATTTCCTTTTGGATTTCCGCAGCAGCAACCCAGTTGTCCCCGCCCCCCCCCCCCGCTAGATCCCTATCTAGCTTGATTGCTCCCCCCATATCACTTCCGTAAGTCAGCTGACTTCAACTGACCCCGGCTACTCCTGCTCGCTCCTCGACCCCCCCGGTGTGAGGGAACTCCCATCCGCCTTGCGCCTGTTTTCCCGCCTTATTCTTTCTGGCGCGGGAACATCCCTTTACCTGACCCGCCTCTTATGGCGCAGCTCCCTTTCCCCTCCCCCTCTCCTTCCCCATTCTCCGACTATGTCCCGCCTTTCCCCCCTCACCGGCGCCCACATTTCCCCAGTGTCCCCCCCCCCCTTCCCTGTTTACTTCTCGATTAATTTTCACCATCATATTAACAAAAACAATAACAATAACAACAATAACAGTTCCCTGCAGCATCAGTCCCTCAGTTCCGTCCAGTTTCTCTTCATTGATGAAGGACCATGCTTCCTCCGCCGTCTCGAAATAATAGTGTCTCTCCTGATACGTGACCCATAGTCTTGCCGGCTGCAGCATCCCAAACTTCACCTTCCTTTTGTGCAAAACCTCTTTGGCTCGGTTGAAGCTCGCCCTCCTTCTCGCCACCTCCGCACTCCAATCCTGGTATATCCTTACCACAGCATTCTCCCATCTGCTACTCCGCACCTTTTTAGCCCATCTCAGGACCTCTTCTCTGTCCTTAAGGCGGTAGAATCGCACGATTATCGCCCTCGGTGGTTCTCCCGCTTTTGGTCTTCTCGCCGGGATCCGATTTGCCCACTCCACCTCCATGGGGCCCGCAGGGGCCTCAGCACCCATCAGTGAGCTCAGCATCTTACTTGCGTACGCTCCACAGTCCACCCCTTCCACACCCTCCAGGAGACCTAGTATCCTAAGGTTCTTCCTTCGCGCTCCATTTTCAAGGGCCTCAATCCTGTCAGCACACTTTTTATGAAGTGCCTCGTGCGTCTGAGTCTTAACCGCCAGGCCCAGGACCTCGTCCTCAATACCTGACACCTTCTGCTCCACCACGCGAAGCTCAGTCTCCTGGGTCTTTAAAGTCTCCTTAAGCCCCTCAATTGCCTGTAACATCGGGGTCAGTACCTCCTTCTTCAGCAGATCCACGCACCGTCTCACAACCTCGTCCTGCTCAGTACCCCATGTCGCCTGCGATTTCTCCGCCGCCATTTTGTTCTCCACTCCCTCTGACCTTGTGGTTGAAGATTCTTCAGGCTGCAGCCGCAGCCGCCGCCGCCGGTTTTTCCCTCCGCCGTTCGGGGGGGACTCCCTTCCCACCCACCTCGCACTGGGTTTTTCGGCTGGCAAAGTCCCCGTTGGGGCTCTTAAAAGAGCCCGAAGATCCGTCGGAGCTGGAGCCGCTGAAACGTGCGGCTAGCTCATCCCTGCCGCAACCGGAAGTCGTGAAAGTGAAATCTTGTTTGACAAATTTATAAGAGGGCTTTCAGGGTATAGTAGAGGGTGAAGGGGGATCAGCAGATACAGTAGGCATGATCGAACGGCCTCGGTGACGAGACAAGGCCTCTCGTGAGATTTACGATATTCAGGACGCCTCGTGAGACCTAACGAAATCTCGCGAGATGTTGTGATCTGAATCTCGGCCTCACTGGCGGGATCCAGGTTTGCATATTTAAGTGAGCATTTCTGGAGTATCCCAAGGCCCGGGATCGAATGTGAGTGATTGTGTATTTAATCAGTACTAGCATATCTATCTGATGGAAATCAAAATTCTCAAGGATAGTAATTACTTTCGCTTCCTTGAATTGTCTCCGTGCCACAATTTCCACTCTGGATAGGGCAAGGAGACTGGTATCATTACCAACCCAGATGGATTGGGGATTGTACCTCGTGCTCTTTGCACCAGTTTGATTCACACTGGCCATTGAGCCACCTAGGCCACATAACCACCTTCAAAGGTTCATTTACATGTGTGTTGTAGCCTGGAGCTATGTTTCGTGATGGTAGAGATTTCAATTTCTTTTCATCACATGGCTGACCAGGAATCTCTCCTGCTCTTACCGCCTGCCATTTGCATCTGTCAAAATGATTTACAAATTGATATTCAACCCTTTTGGCCATGTTATGAGAACATAAGAACATAAGAACTAGGAGCAGGGGTAGGCCATGTGGCCCCTCGAGCCTGCTCCGCCATTCAATGAGATCATGGCTGATCTTTTGTGGACTCAGCTCCACTTTCCGGCCCGAACATCATAACCCTTAATCCCTTTATTCTTCAAAAAACTATCTATCTTTATCTTAAAAACATTTAATGAAGGAGCCTCTACTGCTTCACTGGGCAAGGAATTCCATAGATTCACAACCCTTTGGGTGAAGAAGTTCCTCCTGAGCTCAGTCCTAAATCTACTTCCCCTTATTTTGAGGCTATGCCCCCCAGTTCTGCTTTCACCCGCCAGTGGAAACAACCTGCCCGCACCTATCCTATCTATTCCCTTCATAATTTTATATGTTTCTATAAGATCCCCCCGCATCCTACTAAATTCCAACGAGTACAGTCCCAGTCTACTCAATCTCTCCTCGTAATCCAACCCCTTCTGCTCTGGGATTAACCTAGTGAATCTCCTCTGCACACCCTCCAGCGCCAGTACGTCCTTTCTCAGGTAAGGAGACCAAAACTGAACACAATAATCCAGGTGTGGCCTCACTAACACCTTATGCAATTGCAGCGTAACCTCCCTAGTCTTGAACTCCATCCCTCTAACAATGAAAGACAAAACTCCATTTGCCTTCTTAATCACCTGTTGCACCTGTAAACCAACTTTTTGCGACTCATGCACTAGCACCCACGTCTCTCTGCACAGCAGCATGTTTTAATATTTTATCATTTAAATAATAATCCTTTTTGCTGTTATTCCTACCAAAATGGATAACCTCACATTTGTCAACATTGTATTCCATCTGCCAGACCCTAGCCCATTCACTTAACCTATCCAAATCCCTCTGCAAACTTCCGGTATCCTCTGCACCTTTTGCTTTACCACTCATCTTAGTGTCGTCTGCAAACTTGGACACATTGCACTTGATCCCCAACTCCAAATCATCTATGTAAATTGTGAACAATTGTGGGCCCAACACTGATCCCTGAGGGACACCACTAGTTACTGATTGTCAACCAGAGAAACACCCATTAATCCCCACTCTTTGCTTTCTATTAATTAACCAATCCTCTATACATGCTACTACTTTACCCTTAATGCCATGCATCTTTATCTTATGCAGCAACCTTTTGTATGGACCCTTGTCAAAAGCTTTCTGGAAATCCAGATATACCACATCCATTGGCTCCCCGTTATCTTCCGCTCTGGTCATGTCCTCAAAAAATTCCACCACATTATTTAGGCACGACCTGCCCTTTATGAACCCATGCTGCGTCTGCCAATGGGACAGTTTCCAGCCAGATGCCTCGCTATTTCTTCCTTGATGATAGATTCCAGCATCTTCCCCACTACCGAAACTAAGCGATCAGGCCTATAATTACCCGCTTTCTGCCTACCTCCTCTTTTAAACAGTAGTGTCACGTTTGCTAATTTCCAATCCGCCGGGACCACCCCAGTGTCTAGTGAATTTTGGTAAATTATCACTATGCACCTTGTGAATGCACCTTGCTTGATCATCAAGTCCAGGAGTAGGATTTGATTTCAGAACAGGGGCATTGCCACTGCATCACAAATCCTGCCATGCCTTTGGCCTGCCAGACCATTGTTTATATCCTGTTTCTTGCTGAAACAGCTGCTAAAAACCATATTACCCCTGTGACCACTGAAACAACAATAAAGAAACTGTTCAATAAATTGACAAAATACTCAGTTATTCTTACTGGAAAATAATGCTTCAATTAATGAAATTGAAGTTTCTATCAATCACATTGAGCTGTCAATCACATCAGCATTTATCAATTATAGATGAATCGGCATTCAATTTAAAATCAATTCAGCACATTTTTGTCATCCCTGATTCTCTGCGTTCAACTTCTGAATAACCTTTTGTATTATATTATTTACACTGTTACCTAATCACATATAGTGATTTGATGAATTCAGATAAGGATACATTTGATTCACTATTCATGATTTATCAAAGTTGGGAATGTAGTGTCCCATTTTGAATATCAAGGTCTTGAGAAGGAAATGTTCAAAATCATACTGCTGCAAATTATTTAGGAGGCGTGCCTGGGAGACCATGTCTAATTTTAAAGTAACCCACTTTTGCATTATTACCACATGCTCAAATAAATATTGGCAAAATACCTGTATCCATATCAAAAAACATCGATAGGAAAGGTATGGAAGTAGTTTTATAAAATCATTTTTATACCTATTTATTGTATGCTCATACTTGTGTGTTTATATTTGGGGGAAAGAGTTATTGATCCACAAGAAAATTCTAATCAGGAACTTGGAATACTATGGCCGGGATTCTCCAAAATCCCGCTATGGGGGTCCCTGGGCCCCCTCACGCCAACTTACAGAACCCCCCCCCCCACTTTCCAGGCCCTGCACCTCCTCCTCTCCCCCCCCCCCCCCCCCCCCCCCCCCCACAAACCTTCATATCGCCCCTCCATCCTTCTTTCATGAGCATGGCCCCCCTCAGGCCCTGACCCTTGGCAGTGCTACCCTTGCACTGTCACCCTGACCGTATCCCTTCCAGCTTGTTAGTGCCAAGATGCCAGTCAGGCAGTGCCTAGGTGCTCTCGGTTCAGAGGGAGGGCCAGGATGCCACGCACTATCCCTGGCCACCCAGGGGTCTGGGAGACCCCCCCTCCCCCCTCCGGGTGCTGTTCTGCTAGATCCACGTTTGTGTGGCTAGTGTCCTGCTGTGGCCTACTTGGGTAGATACCAGGTAAGCTCGCCTAAGTATGATTAAACCCTACTTAGGGGCACACACTATTGGGTCACGCCCAATTTGGACGGGGTTCTGATTCCGACGCCTCGCCAAATGTGGGTAGATCCCGCGAGGCAAAAAGGCTGCCGGGAAGCCTGCGGGAGAACCCCCCCCCAGCAAGGGAGGCGGCATGCTATTGGTCGCAAGTGGGACCTTCTAGACCCACAAATGTGTGGCATGCCCATCCCACCACCGGGGAACCTGCTGCCAGGGGTCACCTTTGGTGGGACAGGGGGTTCCGACCGGCAGTAAATGCCGGAAAATTCCACCCTATGGCTTTGAAATCCAGATAGAAATGGTGTGGGGAATGTTCCAACAGGTAGAATTGTACATCTGATCAGATGGGGTAAATGAAATTTAATACAGGGATGTAGCAAGTACATGTGTTAAAGAAAAATGGATAGCATGTGTATTTCCAGAATGGTCTTGAAGTAGTTAAGGATGAAGTTGCAAGTGACTTGGATTGAATACTCAGCAAATACAACAATAGGAATTGGGGGCACCGATTCAGACTGCAAAATAGTGAATTTAGGACTGATGTCAGGAAGTAATTTTTTAATACAAAAAATTATCAATGCATGGATTAAACTTCCAGAAGAATAGTCGGCAATAATCCTGCAATCATTCAAGAAGGATCCAGTAAGAGAGAGGATTTGAGGATTTTTTTAATGAATAAATTAACATGAGATGAATGTTCTCCTTCATCTGTATTTATCTTGTGATCTCATGAGCTGTAATAAATATCTATTATGTATTATGTCACTGAGGCATGATGTAGGCCTGAGCCAAATTGGCATTGAATACCTATCATGTACTGAGAGGGAGTGAAAGACATTTCCTGAAGCTAAAGGTTCATTATAGTTTTGTATCGGAATTATTTTAACAAAGAACAAACAAAAGTACAGTACGAAGTCTTACAACACCAGGTTAAAGTCCAACAGGTTTGTTTCGATGTCACTAGCGTGACATCGAAACAAACCTGTTGGACTTTAACCTGGTGTTGTAAGACTTCGTACTGTGCTCACCCCAGTCCAACGCCGGCATCTCCACATCAAACAAAAGTACAGCACAGGAACAGGCCCTCCGGCCCCCCAAGCCTGCACCGACCATGCTGCCCATCTAGCCGAAAATCTTCTACACTTCTGGGTCCATATCCCTCTATTCGCATCCTATTCATGTAATTGCCCCTTAAATGTCACTATCGCACATGCTTTCCTGGAAGTTTGGTAGGACACACAGGCAGCAGCTGTAGTTGCCCCTATTATGGATATCCACAACATTTAAAGGTGGTTTGAAGGCCTTACAGACAAAATCCCCTGAACCATGGCAACCCCCCCGACCTGCGATGCTTCAGCCACCCCAAACAACCCATCTTGCCCTCTTCCTCCCCTCCCCAAACTCCTACGCACTAGGGCGGCATCTCCAGCGCCCTTTGAGCTGCATGGTCGAAAATGGAAATGTCTACTCACCTACTCAGTTCCCCTCAGCAGCCATTGAACCAGCTTTATGTTTTCGAAAAGGAGTACGAAAGGCGTGCTTTCTCGGTGGGGAGCCAGTTAATTCCTGAGAGGCCATTACATTTGACTTTAATCTCGCTAATGAGATGGAAATGAGTGCAAATTGGGTTTAATGATTGACAAGCAGAGACCCGCAAAATATTTATGGTAAAATTAGTATCTTTATTGCAGCAGCACTTATTAAAATCCCAATCAAATACCTTTCCATCGTTCCCATGCCATGTCTCTCTTGCGATCGCCATCCAATTCTTGTCATCCCTTCTATCAACCCCATTCCAGTCTTCCTAAACTATCCTATCTCTGTTCCCCATACCACGGGCGGGATTGTCTGATAATGGAGCTAAGTGTTGACGCCGTCGTAAACGCCGGAGCGTTTTACGACGGCGTCATCTGGCTGCTAGGAGCAGAGATCCCCCAACCCACAGTGAGCCAGCATGGCACTGGAGCGCTTCACGCAGCTCCAGCTGCCGATACGGGCCCCAGCACGGGTGGCGCCGGTCCGCGCATGCGTGTGGGTTGCCATCCCGCGCTGGCCTCTACGCAACGTGGCGGAGCCCTACAGGGGCCCGGCGCAGAGGAACATAGGCCCCCCCCCCCCCCCCCCCCGGAATTAGCCTGCCCACTGATCAGTAGCCCCTGATCGCAGGCCTGGCCACCTTGGAGGCCCCCCCGAAGTTGGATCTCCCCCCCCCTGCCCCCAAAAACCAGGACTGCCCCCGCAGCCAGAATGTCGAGGTCCCGCCGGGTAGGACCACGTGCGAACAACGCCGGCAGGACTCAGCCGAACTCGCCGGGCACTCGGCCTGTCGAGCACGGAGAATTGCTGGCCCCTGACCGACGCCGCAGCCACCGCACCGGCGCCATTGCCGCCGATTCTCGGGAGAATCGGCGGCCCAGCGACTGAAGGGCGTCGCGGGATTCACGCCCCACTGCTTCCAGCCCATCTCCTGTGCCCTTTCTTCCCCTCGCTCTTTCCTCCTATGTTCTCCCCTCCTTTGCCCTCTTCCTCCCCTCCTCTGCCCTCGCCCCCTCCTCCCATCCTCTGCCCTCTCCGTCCTCTGTCCTCGCTCTCCTGTGCCCTTGCCCGCATGTGTTCTCCTCTCCTATGCCCTCACCAGATTTTAATTTATATGGTATAATGGATTATGGTACTGGACTAGCATCCCAAAGGTTGTAGTTGAAATTCCAATAGTGGGGGGGGAGGGGAATTGTGATTTTGAATTCAGCGTGTCTGGTATTTTGTCGCCCAGCACCAAACCTAATTTGTTCACTAATGCCCTTTAAAGAAGACAACCTGCCCCCTCTATCCAGTCTGCTGTGCCTGTGATTTTGTTTCCCCGTTGTGGTTGACTCAGTGCTCTCCAGTCAAGTAGCCATGAATACTTGTCGCTCACTTCCCAAGATTAGATACAAGAAGAAGATTATATTTATCTTTCTGCTTTATTGATTTTACTTCATCCCACAGATGTAAAGAGTTAGCAATTATCTTATGAAAATTCAACTAGAATTCTCATTTAAAAAATCACTGAAACACTGATATGAGGGGAATGATTTTAGCTGCCAGTCCCTCATTTCTTACCTGAGGAATAGGCTAACAGAAATTGAAAATCATGGGAGAGGGGGAGCACCAGCAAAGCCTTCCTGATACAGTTTTCTTGGGGGCCAATAAATGGTTGGGAAGACTGAAGCAGAGATAAGGGGGGAAATTCTCCCGAAACGGCGCGATGTCTGCCGACTGGCGCCCAAAACGGTGCCAATCAGACGGGCATCGCGCCGGCCCAAAGGTGCGGAATGCTCCGCATCTTTCGGGGCCGATCCTCAACATTGAGGGGCTAGGCCGACGTCGGAGGAATTTCCGCCCCGCCAGCTGGCGGAAACTGCCTTTGTTGCCCCGCCAGCTGGCACAGAGATGACATGTCGGGGCGGCCATGTGCGGGAGCGTCAGCGGCCGCTGACAGTTTCCCGCGCATGCGCAGTGGAGGGGGTCTCTTCTGCCTCCGCCATGGTGGAGACCGTGGAGGAGGCGGAAGGGAAAGAGCGCCCCCACGGCACAGGCCCGCCCGCGGATCGGTGGGCCCTGATCATGGGCCAGGCCACCGTGGGGGCACCCCCCGGGGCCAGATCGCCCCGCGGACCCCAGAGCCTGCCCACGCCTCCTTGTCCCGCCGTTCAAAAGGTGGTTTAATCCACGCCGGCGGGACAGGCAATTTATCGGCGGGACTTCGGCCCATCCGGGACGGAGAATCCAGCGGGGGGGGGCCCGCCAACCGGTGCGGCCCAATTCCCGCCCCCGCCGAATATCCGGTGCCGGAGACTTCGGCAACCGGCGGGGGCGGGATTCCCCGCTGGGGGGTCGGAGAATGACGCCCAAGGTTGCTTAAATATCCAAATTGAGGTCTTATGCCAGTTGTAGGATCCCAGTTACAATTTCTAAGTACAAATGGGTGTAGAAAACTTTATTTTCAAGCTTTTAAGAAACAGTACAAATGGAAGAAATTAATAATAATTTTCAGGATTTTTCGTTTTTTAAATACATATTTTTATTAGCTTTTTCAAAAAAAATATTTTACATAAATTAACTACACATGTAACTAACATATGTGAGATATGAACAGACGACATATTTTATGAAACACCTCCTCATTCCCTCTAAAAATAAATTTCACCTTCTCTAGGCTTAGAAACTTGAGGCACAGGGTGGAGCAATTGACCTCCAACCCAATAAGATCCGCCTCCTCTCCACCAGCAAGGCAAAGGCCAAGACATCTGCCCCGCCCCTGTCTGGAGCTCCGGCAAGTTCGACACCCCGAATATAGCTCCATTTTCAGTGTTTTATGGAATCTCTGGCCAGATTGTGCAAATGTGAAAAGTGAGACAGTTGCAATGAATTGCAACTAATATGTGTTACAATGTGACACCTTTATCATTGAAAATCCCCACCACAGTGCCCCTTTCAGGGGCAATAGATCCTGCAGGTACTTAATGATCTTGCAATCAAGTTAACCCTAAGTGCCTAATTTAATATGTAACGCATCTGTCTCAATGATGCATATGACAAGTTGAAAAATATGATCACATAGTTTCTTGTCTCTGATGTCTTTCAGTTGTTCAGTCTCTTTTGCTTCCATCTCTCAAATTTACTCCTTGATTTTTCTTTTTGCTTGGGATTGGGTATGGTGTGGGAAGAAAAAATGTCACCAAGAACTGCAAACTACACTTGGGCTGAGAGTTTCAGGGAAAATGTGCACTTTTGTAGCTCATGCAATCAGAGAAACCTACAAAGGAAGGCCATGTGGCTTAATGTGCCAGTGCTGGGCCTTTGGAAGAGAGTTGTACTTAGACCCAAAACCTAACCTTTTGTCCATATAAGTTTCACGTTCTTAAGTTCCTGTCCAGTTCTCTTTTGAATAATTTATGGAATCCAGGTTATCATCTTTTCAACTGGTGTGCTCCATATCTCACTGACTGAATGCAAAATCTTCTCATTTCCCAACGAGATGTTCTGCCAATTATTTTGAATCTATGACCTCCAGTTATTGAGCCACTCAGTGGAGGGAATAGTCTTTTGTAATCATTCTACCAAACTCTTTCACTATCTTGAAAATTCTATTGTGTCACTTCTTAAATTTCTCAGTTCCAAGGAGAACAGTCGTAACTTTTCCAACTTCTTAGCTGAAATGTCTCATTGATGCTGAACTCCTGATAAACTTCCTTTGTGTCTTTTTTCATGCATTACATCTTTCTTGAAGTGTGTAGTCCTGAATTGTGCATGGCATTCCAGCCGGAGGTCTACCAAGTGATTTATAAAGTTCTAACATGCTTTCTTTGATGTATCTGTTCTGCTCCTCCATTTATAAACCTAAATAACCATTATGCTTTTTAACCACTTCATATGCTTGCTCTGCTACCTTTAATGATCTGTGTATAGGAATACCAAGATCTCTGTGTTCATGTCTAAATGCAAGATAATATAAAGTATAATGCATTTCCATATGAGTCCTCACAAGGTGGATCACTTCATACTTCTCCATTTTCATGACATCTGCCATACCCTGCCCATTTCACTGAATGAAAGTTCCCATTATCGCTGAGGACTGTAGACTCCTCTCCACTTTTGAAAGAGAGCTAACTAGTACTGGTTTAATCTGAGGGTCGCCACACCTCAGGCAAGGGGCAAGGTTGAGAAGGTAGGCCTTCATGGATGACCTCAACCAGTATGTGAATTGCACCTGCTCTGTTGACGTTGTTCCGCATCACAAACTGACCATCTAGCCAACTGAGCTAACCAATCCCTTACACTAGCCTGTCTATGTCACCCTAAAGCACATAACTATCCTTACCACTATCTACTATTTTTCCAAATTTTGTATTGGCTGCAAACTTTACAATACTACCTCATGCACCCGAGTCTAGGTCATTTATAAAAATTGCAAAAAGTAATGGATCCAAAACTGACCCTTTGGGAAACACCATTGTCAACCACCTCAATCTGAAAAACACCATCCACCGCCACCATTTGCTTCCTGCCACTGAGCCAATTTTGTATTCACACTGCTACTTCCTCTTAATTCCATGGCATAAGCCTCCTATAATTTGAATAAGTGTGAGGTTATTCACTTTGGAAGCAAAAACAGGAAGGCAGATTACTACCTGAATAGTTGTAAATTGGGAGAGGGGAGTGTGCAGCAGGACCTGGGTGTCCTTGTGCACCAGTTGCTGAAGGTAAGCCTGCAGGTCCAGCAGGCGGTAAAGAAGGCTAATGGTATGTTGACCTTCATTGCGAGAGGTTTCGAGTATAGGAGCAGGGATGTGTTGCTGCAGTTGTACAGGGCCTTTGTGAGGCCACGCCTGGAGTATCGTGTGCAGTTTTGGTCTCCTTCTCTGAGGAAGGATGTTCTTGCTCTCGAGGGAGTGCAGCGACGGTTTACCAGACTGATTCCAGGGATGGCGGGACTGTCATATGAGGAGAGATTGACTAGGTTGGGATTGTTCTCGCTGGAGTTCAGAAGAATGAGGGGGGGATCTCATAGAGACTTATAAAATTCTAACAGGACTAGACAGGATAGATGCAGGGAAGATGTTACCAATGATGGGTGTGTCCAGAACCAGGGATCACAGTCTTGAGGATTCAGGGTAAACCATTTAGGACAGAGATGAGGAGACATTTCTTCACCTAAAGTGTGGTGAACCTGTGGAATTCATTACCACAGGATGTAATTGATGCTAAATCATTGAATGCATTCAAGAGGCGGCTAGATATAGTACTTGGGGAGAATGGGATCAAAGGCTATGGGGCGAAAGCAGGATTAGGCTCGTGAGTTGGATGATCAGCCATGATGGTGATGAATGGCGGAGCAGGCTTGAAGGTCCAAAAAGCCTCCTCTTGCTCCTATCTTCTATGTATCTATTATTATGGGCCAGGGTTTAGAGAACACCAAAGTATATCATGGAGTTCACCAGATTCACAACTTTAAATAGATTTTGGTTATGGGGAGCACAAGGGCCCACTCTACAGGTGTGATGCAACAGAGATCTGAAATATGTTTAAACAAAAACCATGTTTATTCTATGAATCCAGATAACATTTTATAAACACACAGTAAACATCTTATCAACTATCAACACTGATAATCCCCACAGATACAATGCTCTACAGGTAACCCTTAATAACTTTCCTAACAACATCCATAAGTCAAAAAAACCTTTTTTGTATTCGTTACAGAAACAGTTGTTACTTTGAAATCATCAAGTGATTTGGAGACATTCTTTAGTAGGTAGAGAGAGAAATCAAAATACACCTTCTTGCTTGAATGCAGCTCCCCAACTGAAAACGAAACTAAAACTTAGCAACCAAAACAGCTTCCAGCTCAAAATGAAAGTAAAAAGTAGAGCCAGAGCTCAGCTCCACCCACATATTGACATCACTGCAGCCACTTGAGAAGACAAACAGTTCTTAAAGTGACATTCCCATGACACTATGTATCAATGCGGCATATTGTTGAATGCCTTGAAAGTCCATATATACAACTACTGCAATACCTTGATCAACCTTCTGTATTACCTCATCAAAAGAATTCAACCAAAATACTCATAAATGATTTGACTTTAAAAATTTATATTGGTTCTCCTTGATTAACCCAGGAATTTCCAAATGAAAGTTAATTTTGTCCCTGATAGTTTTGTAAATTTCATTTGTGGGTTGTGGGTATCGCTGGCTGGGCCAGCATTTATTGCGAATCCCTAATTGCCTTTGTATTGAGGGCATTTAAGACAACCATAATGCTGTGGATCTGGAGTCACATGTAGGTCGGACCAGGTGAGGATGGCAGATCATGACAATCAACAATGGTTTCATGATCATCAACAATGGTTTCATGATCATTAGACTTCAATTAATTCCAGATCTTTTTTGTTTAATTCAAATTTCATCATTCCCCAGGGGGAGGGGGAGCAGCCAGAAGTTGTTGTGTACGTTGGCACAAATTACATAAATAGAAAAAGGGGTGCGGTCCTGAGGAGTGACTATAGAGCTAGAAAAAAGGTTACGAAGCAGGACCTCGAGGGTGGTAATCTCTGTATCACTTCCAGTGCCACGTTCTACTGAGGGTAAGAGCAGGAGAATATGGCAGGTGAATGCTTGGCTAAAGAATTGGTGCAGCTGGCAGAGATTCAGATTCTTAGACCATTGGGATCTTTTCTGGGGCAGAGGTGACCTGCTTAAGAGGGACGGGTTGCAACTGAACTGGAGAGGGATCAATATCCTGGGGGCAGATTTGCTAGTACTACAAGGGAGAGTTTCAACAAGATTGGCAGGGGGATGAGATCCTCAGCAGCAGGGAATCAAATGAGGGACTGAAAAGAGATGCAGTACTCCGCAACGACAAGCTGAATAGACATGATAGGCAGGAGCATGGCAGGGAGCAGGGGAAACCTGTTGGATTAAATTGCATCTATTTCAATGCAAGAGGGCTGACGCGTAAGGCTTGTGAACTTAGACCATGGATAAGTAGGTGGGACTGGAATATTATAGCCAAAACTGAAACATGGCTAAGGGAGGGACAGGACTGGCAGCTTAATGTCCAGGGTACAGGTGCTTTAGGCAGAACAGTGGTGGAGGGAAGAGAGGAGAGGGAGTTGCATTTTTGATTGGGGGAGCATCATGGCAGTAGTCAGCGATGAAATATTTAAGGGATCATCCAGTGAGACTTTGTGGGTGGGACTAAGAAATAAGAAGAGGATGGTGACCTTATTGGGGTTGTACTATAGGTCCCCAAATAGTCAATGGGAATTAGAAGAACAAATTTGCAGGGAGATTGGGGAGACTTACAGGAGTAAGAGGGTTGTCATAGTAGGGGATTTTAATTTTCCTAACATAGATTGAGACTGCCATCGTGTTAAGGGCTTAGATGAGGTGGAGTTTGTTAAGTGTGTTCAGGAAAGTTTCCTCAGGCAGTATGTAATAATAATAACAATCTTTATTGTCACAAGTAGGCTTACATTAACACTGCAATGACGTTACTGTGTCACCACATTCCGGCGCCTGTTCGGGTTCAAGGGTCCTACTCGGGAAAGGGCAAAACCTGACCTACTCTTGGGGAAATAGGGCAGGGCAAGTGACTGAGATGACGTTGGGGGACCACTTTGGGATCACTGACCATACTTCTATTAATTTTTAAATAGTTATGGAAAGGGACAAAACTGGTCCACAGGTGCAAGTTCTAAATTGGGGCAAGGCAAATTTTGATAGAATTAGACAAGAACTTGCAAGGGTTGATTGGAGTAACTTGTTTGAGGGTAATAGGACTTCTGGCAAGTGGGAGGCCTTTAAAAGTGAAATAGCTAGAGTTCAGGGTCTATACGTTCCTGTTAGGGTGAAGGGCAAGGCTGGCAGGAGTAGGGAACCCTGGATGACAGAACATATTGAGGTTTTGGCCAGGAAAAAGGAGGCATGGCTCAGGTACAAGCAGCTGGAATCAAGGGATTCCCTGGAGGTGTACAGGGATACAGGAGTATACTCAAGAAGGAAATTAGGAGGACAAAAGAGGGCATGAGGTAGCTTTGGTCGAGAGGATTAAGGTGAATCCAAAGAGATCTTTAAGTATATTAAAGGAAAAAGAATAACTGGAGAGAGAATAAGACTCCTCGAGGACCAAAGTGGACATTTATGTGTGGAACCACAGGAGATGGGCGAGGTTCTCAATGAATATTTCACCTCTGTGTTTACCGTGGAGGAAGACTGGGAACGTTAGTGGCAATATATTGGGGACAATTCGCATTACAGTAGAGGAGGTGATGGACGTATTAAGACATAAGAAGGTGGATAAATCTGCTGTCCCTGAACAGGTATATCCAAGAACACTACGTGAGGCTAGAGAAGAAATTGCGGGGGTTTGGACTGAAATATTTGCATCATCGTTAGCCGTGGGTGAGGTACCAGTAGACTGGAGGGTAGCAAATGTTGTGCCCTTATTTAAGAAGGGCTGCAAATAAAAACCTGGGAATTATAGATCGGTAAGCCTAACATCTGTGGTGGGTAAATTACTAGAGAGGATTCTGAGGGATAAGATATACAGGTTTGATTAGGAATAGTCAGCACGGCTTTGTGCAAGGGAGATCATGCCGTACAAATTTGGTAGAGTTCTTTGATGAAGTAACCAGGAATGTTGATGAAGGCAGAGCAGTCAACGTATTCTATATGGACTTCAATAAGGCCTTTGATAAAGTTCCACATGGTAGGCTGCTCTGGAAGGTTAGATCACATGGAATCCAGGGAGAGCAGGCAAATTGGATAAACAATTGGCATAATGGTAGAAAACAGAGGGTACTGGTGGAAGACTAGAGGCCTGTGACTAGTGGTGTGCCTCAGGGGTCAGTGCTGTTTGATATCTATGTCAGCGATTTGGATGAGAATGTACAAGACATGATCAGTAAGTTTTCAGATGACACTAAAATAGGTGGTATTGTAGACAATGAGGAAGGTTATAAAAAATTACAGCAGGATCATGATCAGCTGGGGAAGTGGGCTGAGAAATGGCAAATGGCGTTCAATACAGATAAGCCAAATCAAGGTAGGACTTTCACATTGAATGGTAGGACCTGAGGGAGTATCGTGGAACAGAGGGAACTTGGAGTTCAGGTGCACAGTTCTCTAAAGGTAGAGTCATAGGTAGCTAGGGCAGTAATTGAGGCTTTTGGCATGCTGGCCTTCATCAGTCAGGGCATTGATTATAGAAGTTGGGAAGTATGTTGCAGTTGTACAGGACATTGGTGAGGCTGCACCTGGAAATTGTGTTCAGTTTTGGTCGCCTTGCTAAAGGAAAGATGTTATTAAACTGGAGAGAGTGCAGACGAAATTTACAAGGATGTTGCCAGGACTCAAGGGACTAAGTTATAGGGAGATATTGGACAGGCTAGGACTTTTTTCTTTGGAGCGTAGGAGACTGATGGGTGATCTTATAGAAGTGTATAAGATCATGAGGGGCATGGATAGGGTGAGTGTACTCAGTCTTTTTCCCAGGGTTGGGGAATCAAGAACCAGAGGAAGTGGTTGAGGCAGACAACATTTAAAAGGTATTTGGACAGATACATGGATAGGAAAGATTTAGAGGGATATGGGCCAAATGTAGGCAAATGGGGTTAGCTTAGATGGGCTTTTTGGTTGGCATAGAGCAGTTTGGGCCGAAGGGCCTGTGCCGTAGATTCGATGATTCTCTGATCTGCCGTGGGGGAATTCGAACCCCGGTCCCCAGAGCATTTTCCTGGGTCTCTGTATTATTAGTCCACTGTCTGCCCTGAACATCAATTTTGGGTTGATTCCTGCAGTTTTCTGGTTTATCTATTTTCCCTTTGTTGAATAGTGATATATCATTAGCAACCATCCTGTCCTCCGGCACTATTATATCTAACGAGAATTGAAAGATTGTGACCAGTCTTCCTGTTATTTCTACCTTTACTACTTTCAGCAAACTAGGATGCAGTATATCTGGACCATCTGTGACTGAGCAACTTTCAGTATTTTTAGTATACTTTCTCTATTATCATCATTTCCATAACTTAATAATAATAATCTTTATTGTCACAAGTAGGGTTACATTAACACTGCATTGAAGTCACTGTGAAAAGCCCCGAGTCACCACAACACGGCGCCTGTTCGGGTACATAGACGGAGAATTCAGAATGTCCAATTCACCTAACAGCACGCCTTTTGGGACTTGTGGGAGGAAACCGGGGCACCCAGAGGAAACCCACGCAAACACACGGAGAACATGCAGACTCCACACAGACAGTCACCCAAGCCGTGAATCGAACCTGGGACCCTGGCACTGTGAAGCAACAGTGCTAACCACTGTGCTACCATGCTGCCCTCTTTTTACTGTAACCATTACATCATCCACTTCCTTTGTGACAGATACAAAGCATTCATTTATTAATTTAACCATGTTCTTACCCTCTTATCAGAAATTGAAATCTGATTTTTTCAATTGAAATTGAAATTGAAAAGTTATTGACTTGAAAAGTTAACTGTTTCTCTCTCCACAGGTGACCTGATGAGTATTTCAGCATTTTCTGTTTCTATATCAGTTTTCAATATTTGGTGAGCTGTGGGAACCTGGTACCCAGATGATATGCTCTTACTATAAAAAAATATTTTGTTTTGCAGAAACAAGATGCTGGTCAAGTTCTGTTGGACATGGTCTATAAACACCTGGACTTGATTGAAAAGGAATATTTTGGTTTACAATTTATAGATGATTCAATAGAATGTCCTGTAAGCATATATTATTTAAAAAATTTGAACATTTTTTTCTTCTATGCATGCATTTTGTTACTAACTTGATCGTAAAATCTAATGTGGATTTACTAATATTTCATGCACAGAGGTGGCTTGAACCTAGCAAACCTATCAGGAAACAGCTTAAAGGTAAGCGTAGTGACTTACTATAACTAAATGTTATTAACCTCCCAAAACTGTTTGTTGAATTATTTAGCCACTATGTTTTAGTTGCTTCCTTAAATTAAAATGGAACTAATGTAAATAAATGTAGTGTCTTTGTACAAATGTATACAAATATGAAGGAATGTGTGCCTTAGTAAACAGGCAGTTGTATTTCAGAATTTACAAAACTTTTTAAAGTAAACAGTCTTACCTCCTAACCTTTTGACAAAGTGCTTGATTCCCCCCCCCCCCCCCCACACACACACACACTATCACCTCTACTGGTGGCATGGAGCTAACTTGAAACTATTGTGAAAGGAACTGGTGACATGGTTCAATCCTTTTTCAAATACAAGTATCTTTCTTCCTTGCCTTCCTGACCTGAAAATATTGTTGGGTTTGCAGCTCCATAACTATGCAACCTCTCACTATGAGCCTTAAGTGAGCCTCATGAACTTTGAGCCTTAGTTAGTGTTGGAATATTTATTTATTTGTAAGTGTCACAATCAAGTTTGATCTTTTATGCAATATTTACCTGTGGAATTAAAAGGAGGCACTGGAGAACAATTAGAAACTGATTGACAAGAAAACATTTGGTATGCCCAAGCTTCTATTGAGAACTCCGAATAGACCAAGCAGTAAATAAATCATGATGTAAATGAAGAAATGAATGCAGTATTTATCCAATGAGGTGACAAAGTTCTCTTGTGCCTTCCCCACAATTTTCAGCAGTTTATTATATAAGTAAAGATAGAAATTCTGATAATGTTAATGCACTGCTAGAAATATGGCATTTCTAAATACTTTGTCCCCATTGTAACCTTATCCAATTCCTCGGGAATGCTCATTTAAATATTATGACAAGGTGATCACCCCAGTAGCTATGTTGTAGCACACTACCAGTCATTTCTCCTTCACCCCACCAATGGCATCTCGAACCTCTCACATTTGCTGGAAGGAGAAGCAGCTCAACTAGAGAGAGTGTAGTAGTAATGCTAGGAATTCTCTTCAAGAAATGCTATGTAAGATTGGACAGCACATCAGTTTCACTCCAGTTCCCAGTAAGTGTGGGCTGAAAGACAATGTATTTTTAAAAATTCTTTCATGTAATGTGTCACAATCTTTCATGGGATGTGGGTGTTTCTGGCAAGGCCAACATTTATTGCTATTTGCTCTTGAATTTAGTGGCTTGCTGGGCAATTTCAGAGGGCATCTAAGAGTCATTTCTGTGGGTCTGACGTAAAATGTACTAGGGTAAGGATGGCAGATTTCCTTCCAGAATGGGACTTTATGATAATTGATGATAAAACCAATTCTCCAAATATTCTTAACAGCTGTTATAGGGAATCTGCTACTTATACATTAATGAAGTTCTTGGATATATCTTTGAGATAGTAGCACTCCTTTTATTATGGCCTCCTAAACAACTCTAACCACCCCACCATTAAGTGTCCGTGCCTTCACACGCTACCTTCTCACTCTGGGAGAATGTGCAAACTCCACACGGACAGTGACCCAGAGCCGGGATCGAACCTGGGACCTCGGCGCCGTGCGGCAGCTGTGCTAACCTCTAGGCCACCGTTGTGCCCACCTCTAACTACCCTGAACTGAATGACAGTTAAGAGTCACATGTAGGCCAGATCAGGTAAGGGCAGCAGATTTCAGTGAGCCAAATGGGGTTTTAATCAGCAATGATCAGGGCAGCACGGTGGCTCAGTGAGTTAGCACTGCTGCCTCACGGCGCCAAGGTCCCAGGTTCGATCCCGGCTCTGGGTCACTGTCCGTGTGGAGTTTGCACATTCTTCCCGTGTTTGCGTGGGTTTCGCCCCCACGATCCAAAGATGTGCAGGCTAGGTAGATTGGCCACACTAAATTGCCCCTTAATTGGAAAAAATGAATTGGGTACTCAAATTTAATGAGTAAAAAAAAAAATAGTCATCATCAGATTTTAATTGTAATTCAAATTTTCCCGTCTGCCACACTAGGGTTTGAAACTGGGTCCCCAAAGCAGTACTCTGGGTCTCTGAATTTCTAGTTCAGTGACAATACCACTGCGCCACCACCATCCCTGTCTATACGACAGCTCTTTTGTTTGGGTGTCCAGATATTTCTTGGTTACCAACCCTGGGATTAATTTTTTAGACAGGATTGGAAGTTTCCTGTGATTGGAGTTTCCTTCCCATCAGAGGTCGGATAGGGACAAGCTGCATTTCAAGGGCTTGGAACTGAATGTGAGCAGTGTTGTGGGAAAGCCTTCATTCTATTTCAGGAGGGCTTTTACTGTATCTTTGTAGCTTCTTGTCCAACAAGGAGACGAGTAGTTCATGGTCTGTTTAGATTTTGAAATTGAGGCCGATGATGTAGTCAGAAAGCTTCTCGCATGCCCATGTGACTGAGGGCTTTCTTCTCTATGACCGTGTATTTCGTCTCCATGTCCAACAGCTCTCTGAAAGCTTACTACGCCAGTCGGTGACTCCCATTCAGTTGTTCCTAAAAGAGAACCGCTCCGAGGCTTATGGACTCAGCAGAACTGCGTCTTAGTGGGCCAGAATGTCAGTGGGGAGCAGCATCACCTTGATGCGAGTGAACACCTTCTCTGGATGTGAGTCCCAGCACCACACATGGTCTTTCTCAAGTCGGTGCCTCAAGGGTTCTGTGGCTGTGCCAATTTCCAGCTGGTTCAACATTCTCAAGAGACACTAGAGAGTTGGGTCTGAGGATGGGGTGGGGAACTTGCTGGTGACCCTGGGTTTTGGGGGTCTGCCGTGATACCTTTGTTAGTGACCATGTGTCTCAGGAAATGAATGATGTTTTGGAAAAGTCACATTGTCATAAGCATCAGCCCTGCCTCTTGCAGGCACTCTGAAACTGCTGTGAGCTTTTTGTCATGTTCCTCCACTGTTGCATTATGAACCAAGATATCATCCGTGTGGCATATTACCTCCTGAAGGTCCTGAAAAATGGCCAACATCATACATTGGAATATTTCTGACGCTGACATGATCCAAAATGGCAGTGGTTGAAGTAGAATCTGCTGGAGGGAATAATAAATATCAGGAGCTGGGATTCCTCATCGAGAGAAAGTTGGCAGAATCTGCTGTTTGCACCCAGTTTTGAAAATATCACTCTCTTCGAGATTTTAGACAGACTTTCCTCCAACATCGCTCTCTTTGAGATTTTAGACAGGCTTTCCTCCACTGAGGACATAGGATGAACTTCTCTGGCTACGGCATTATTAAGCTGTGCCATGTCAACGCAAATTTGGAGGGAACTATTCGGCATTTGGACTGGGACCTGTTGTGTTTCTCTTTATTTGGCTCTGAATATGGCGGTCAATATGGTCGCCTTCCTTAATTCTAATTACGTTTTGCTCTAGAGTCGCCAGGTACCTTTCGATACCGCCACAAGGTTCAAACCGAACACTGATCAAAGACTCGATACACCAGTTAGTTCGTTCAAAGTCAAATGCTTATTTCTTTACACACACAGTTAAATGTACTCATGCACAAACACTGCAGACTAAACTATCACTACTGCTAAAGCCTATACTTAGCTTCGGGCGCCCACTCAGTCAGGGGAACAATGGCCGTTGTTCGGTTTGAGGCTGCTGGGGTGGAACTGGTAATGGCTAACAGCTAAGGTCGTCTGTCTGGTAGCGTGCGTTGACCTTGGACTTACTTGTTCTGGTGCAGTTGTTGGGCAGGTCTCTCCTCGGTGAGAGCGGGAGCCAAGAGAACGATTCTTTCTTGGGGGATCCTTCGTGTACCCAAAAGGGGTTTTGCGCGCTTTTGGGCGGGCCTTGAACTTGGCCCCAATTAATTGGGCCGTTTCTCAATCGTTCCTATCGATTTCCTCCAATAAAGGGGTGACTGCCCTCATGGCTGGGCATGTCCTCGGTGGCCGTTGGCCTGCTTTGTTCTGGTCTCCTCTGGCGCCGGGGTGTCTGCCTTAGTATCGTTTACTCAAATGTTACTCTTTTGTCCCTGGAGATGGCCCATTAGTATGCTAATGAGTTTGCAGTTTTGGTCTTGTCTGGGAGCTGCGGCTCCAATATGCAGACAAACCCTGAACCTGCTTGTTTTCTCAGTATTGTCCATCTTCCCTGCAATCTTTGCAAAGTGTCCATTTTGTAATCGGGAAGTGGCAATCCCAGATGGCTACAGACCATCCCAGTACACCATGCAGCCGGTTCTATGACTAAGGCGATGACTCCTATGTTTGTCACCTAGTCCATCTGCTGCTACACCTGATTCATGAGGGGTGAGGGGCTTTTCATGGAATGATTAAGGCACACTGGTTTTGCATCCTCTCTTGTCCCTGTACATGTTTTTCAAGCGTCCCAGTCCAAGGGATTTTCTGTACTTTGGCAGACTTTGCAAAATGGCAATGGCCTCTTGGAATAAAGAAATTAACTGCCGGCCAAATTCTTTTATTCAGGGGTTTACTTTTAAAAGTGTTGAGCTAGTCAAATTGGAGCCTTTTCTTGTTATATTACTGAGCTGGGCAGTCACGCCATTCCCAAAATATTGAATTAATTGTTTATCTTTTTCTTCACTCTGTAGAATCCATAGAATCCCTACAGTGCAGAAGGGGGCCATTCGGCCTATCGATTCTGCAACAACCCTCCGAAAAGCACTTTACCTCAGCCCACTCCCCCACTCTATCCTGTAATCCTGCGCATTGATCTTGGCCAATCCACGTAGCCACATCTTTGGAATGTGGGAGGAAACTGGAGTACCCGGAGGAAACCATCGTAGACACTGGGAGAACACGCAAACTCCACACCGTTACCCAAGGCCAGAGTAGAACGGAGTCCCTGGCGCTGTGAGGCAGCATTGCTACCATTTGTGCTACTGTGCCGCCTCGCACTGATGGTAGCGAAGTTACCGGTTGAGGGGAGAAAACAACGCCAATCTGTTTCCAGTGTTCCAGTCCCTGTTGCTGTTTGGATTGAGATTCACGCCCCATGTCAGCGGGAGGATGTAAATGGATCATTAAGACCCATTTGCATCCACTTACCGGGCCGGGCACCGTATTCTCTGGCCTGCGTGATTCTACAGTCCTCTGGACCAGGAATCATGTGGATGAGAATAACGACTGGTCTTGACAAACGTGGAACTCATTGTGGGCCAAGGTGGTAACTCTTTAAGGGAGTTGCTCCCAAAGTCCATCGCTTAGCATCCCTCCCCTCCACAATTCAAGACCTCTGGAGGTTTTCCTTATTTAGGTTGGTCTCTGTGGGGGTCTCTATTTAGGTGTGTCTCTTTATTTTGGGGTTTCTATGGGGTATATCCTTATTTAGGGGGTCTCTGTGAGGGGTCTCTTTATTAAGGGGGTCTCTGTGCGGGGGGATTTCCTTATTTTAGGGGCTTTGGGAATGTCTGCTTATTTAGGCGGTCCCTGCGAGGGGGCGACTGGCCCCTGTATCGGGCGGGGGTCTGAGCTATGGGGGGGGGGGGCCAGCTGCGGGATCTTGCTACCGTGCCACCTGCTCAAAATTGCAGCTTGATAGAGGGACTCCCTTCGGAATCCCTCGCAATCCTCACCAAGCAAAAATTTGCACGGCGAAGGCAAATCAGGTACAATTCAGATCTGGGGCGAGAACACAGGGCTGGATTCTCTGCTCCCCGACGGCAAAATTGCGTTAGGCGGCGGGGCGGAGAATCCGTTTTGGCGGCAAAATCGGGAGCGGTGCAGGATTTTGAATTCTCTGTCCCCTGAAAAGCGGCGTACTCTTATCCATCGCCTCAGGCAATGCTCTGTCCCCGACCAGCCGAGTTCCAGATGGTGTGGGACTCTCATGGTCCCAGTCGTTTGGGAACCTCATGTGGTGGCTGTGGACTCATCTGGGGCCGCCACAGTTGGGGGAGGACAGATCCGCGGGCAGGGGGGGCTTCATTCGGGGCTGGGGGCAATGTGGGCGGGCAGTCCGGGGGCACTACTGTAGCGGTCCATGTCCGCAGGCTGAGTCCGCCATGGAGCATGGCGCGACCGCTGCAGGCCACCGCCGTGCGCACGTACGGCCTCAAAATTGGAAGTGCAGAGGGCCGTATCGGCAGCTAGAGCTGGGAGCTCTACGCTGCCTTTCTGCTAGCCCCCAGCAAAATGGGGAATCGGTTGTATTATGCCAATTTTCCAGCTCACAATCTCCCAAACGGAGACTCCGGCCCATGTTTTCAGGCTCTGCCTTGGGGATCGGGTTTTGACAGAATATTTTTACCAAAATGCAATTCTGACACCATCACTTAAAGGAGTTTTGGGACCTGCTGAATTCTGGAATTTTAAAAGATTGAGCCCACCCTTGCTGGGTCTGTCGACGCTGCACTCCGAAGATGGTCTTCCAAGTCTTCTGCTGCAGTGAGGAGTTTTAAATTTCAGCCTCCAGCTTCCAAGTCTTTCTTTGAAACTTTTTACTGGTGATTTCCTCTGCGCATTTACCTCTGGAGCTTCTTTTCATTCTAGAATGCTTTGTTCAATTTCTCCTCTGTCTTCTAGCATTTTGCTTTGTCTGTATTTTGGCAAGGCTCTAGGTTTTTATCCCATTTGCCACCACTATGTTTGGAGGGTGTTGGTTACAAAACGGTATGTCTTTGAGAAGTCACCGTAGTCTTCTGTAGGTTAACTAACTATTTATTAGACTTATTAAACTACTAGAACTATTTACACAAGTACAGTAAAGGGTATAAGGTAGGAGCTGTCTCCATGCTTAGGCCTATTCATGTTTCTGGTCATGTGCCCTCTTACCTCGCTGTGTGGACGGCACTGTACTCGGTCTCACATTAACTCTATCTGTGCCAGGCCCTTATAATACAACCACCCCCTTCTAGAGGAAAATTAAGGATGAACAATAAATGCTGGCTTAGCCAGTGGCGCCCACATCCCATGAAAGTATTAAAAATAGGACTTCCGGTTGCGGCTATGCCTGGGTAGGTCGCACGGTCGGCAGCTCCCGCTGCGAACGGACTTTTGGCCCTTTTAAGGAGCCCCAACGGCACTTGGACGACGATTCCCGGTGTGGGAAGGAAGCAGTGAGGTTCCCCCAGCACTGTATGGAGTGGACCAGGAGCGGAGCAGTCAAAAATGTGATACTAGAGAAGAGAACGGGTGCGAAAAAGCAAGATGGCGGCGGGCGGGGACCAGGCAGCGTGGGCTCAGTGGTCTCTGGAGCAGCAGGAGTTTTTGAGAAGCTGCTTTGCGGAATTGAAGGCGGAGATGTTGGCCCCTATGAAGGCGTCGATTGAAAGGCTGGTGGAGACCCAGAAGATGCAGGGGACAGCGATCAAGGAGGTGCAGCAGAAGGCCTCTGATAATGAGGACGAGATCCTGGGCCTGGCTGTCAAAGTGGAAGCGCACGAGGCGCTGGATAAAAATGGCAGGAGAAATTTTAGGATCTGGAGAACAGGTCGAGGAGAAAGAACGTGCGGATTCTGGGTCACCATGAAGGCATGGAGGAGTCGGATGCTGGGGCGTACGTGGCTACGATGCTGAGTATGCTGATGGGCGCGGGAGCCTTCCCGAGGCCCCTGGAGCTGGATGGGGTGCACAGAGTCCTGGCGAGGAGACCAAGGGCGAATGAGCCGCTGAGAGCCGTGGTGGTGAGGTTCCACTGCTTCACCGACTAGGAGTGTGTCCTGAGATGGGCGAAGAAGGAGCGGAGCAGCAGGTGGGAGAATGCCGAAATCCGCATCTATCAGGATTGGAGTGCAGAGCTGGCCAGGAAGAGGGCAGGATTCAACCGGGCCAAGGTGGTTCTCCACGGAAAGGGGGTGAAGTTCGGGCTGTTACAGCCGGCGCGGCTGTGGGTCACGTATCAGGACTGTCACCACTATTTTGATACGCCGGACGAGGCGTGGACCTTTATCAGAAATAAGAAGTTGGACTCAAATTAGTGGTTTGTAGCATGTTATGGGGGATGCTGGTGAGTCGGAGGGGGCGATGTTATTTCTGTATGTGTGCTTGTTTGGGGTGATTGTTCCCCGCACTTGCTTGGGGGTGTGTGGGCCTGTGGCCCTGGGCCTTTGGGGGATTGGGGCGAGGCTGCAGGTGAAAGGAACTGCGCCACAGGGGGCGGGGGCGGCCCAGGCAGGGAGCGCGGGGTTTTTCCCGTGAAAAGACAGGGGCGGGATCTGATGCCGGGTGCGGTAGTGGCTTGGTGTCCACATTGGTTTATAGGGTGGGGGGGGGACTTTGGCCACCCCACTTTGGTGGCGGGAGGGCTGGAGACTTCGAGGGGGAATTCAATAGGGGGATCGGAGGCAGAGGCGGGAGCGGCCGGGGTCAGCAGGAGTCAGTTGACTTACGGGAGTGCAATGGGGGGAGCAGAGAGGTTAAGCAGTTGAGTTGCTTGGGGGGGGGGGGGGGGTCTGGGTTGCTGCTGTGCTGACTGAGGGGGAGTTGGAGGTAAGAGGGAGAGTCGGGGCGGGGAGCCTCCGCCTGGGGGGCTGGAGAGTGCGGCAGGCGCGGGCACGTGGCTGGCCTAAAAAAGGAGATGGCTAGTCGGCAGGGGGCGGGTAGTCCCCCGATCCGGCTGATCACGTGGAACGTGAGAGGTTTGAATGGGCCGGTCAAGAGGGCCCGGGTGTTTGCGCACTTAAAGGGGCTAAAGGCAGATGTAGCCATGTTACAGGAGACGCACCTGAAGATCGCGGATCAGACCAGGCTGAGGAAGGGATGGGTGGGGCAGGTTTTTCACTCTGGGCTGGACGCGAAAAACAGGGGGGGGGTCGCAATCTTGGTGAGTAAGCGGGTGACATTTGAGGCGGTGGGTATTGTGGCGGATAAAGGGATCGATATGTGATGGTGAGCGGCAGGCTGCAGGGGGCCCGGGTGGTGCTGGTAAATGTATATGCCCCAAACTGGGACGATGCAGGGTTCATGAAGCGGATGTTGAGCAGTATTCCGGATCTGGAGGCAGGTAATCTGATAATGGGGGGGGGACTTCAATACGGTACTGGACCCGGCATTAGATCGGTCTAGGTCGAGGTCGGGTAAGAGGCCGGCTGCGGCCAAGGTCCTGAGGGGGTTTATGGATCAGATGGGGGGAGTGGATCCGTGGAGGTTTGCCAGGCCAAGGTCGAGGGAGTTCTCCTTCTCCCATGTGGAGGCCAATTATAATGTGGGGTGTCGGTGAGTGTGGTCTGGGAGGCGCTGAAGGCAGTGGTCAGGGGGGAGCTAATTTCAATCAAGGCTCACAGAGAGATGAGGGAGTGGATGGAAAGGGAGAGACTGGTGGGGGGGATACTGAGGGTGGATAGGAGATATGCGGAATCCCCGAGGAGGGGCTGTTAAAGGAGCGCCGGAGCCTCCAAACGGAGTTTGACTTGCTGACCACGGGGAAAGCTGAGGCCCAGTGGAGGAGGGTACAGGGAACAGTGTATGAGTATGGGGAGAAGGCGAGTCGGATGTTGGTGCATCAGCTGCGGAGGAGGAAGGCGGCTAGGGAGATTGGGGGAATCAGGGATGGGGGGGAACACGGTGTGGAGTCCAGCTAAAATAAACAAGGTCTTTAGGGACTTTTATGATAACTTGTACAAGTCAGAACTCCCGGAGGGGGAGGAGGGGATGCGGCAGTTCCTGGACCAACTGAGGTTTCCAAGGGTGAAGGAGGGGCGAGTAGAGGGTTTGGGGACCCCGATCGAGATGGAGGAGCTAGTTAAGGGGTTGGGGAGTATGCAGGCGGGCAAGGCCCCGGGGCCGGATGGGTTCCCGGTTGAGTTCTACAGGAAGTTCTCAGAACTGTTGGGCCCGTTGCTGCTGAGAACCTTTCATGAGGCGAAGAAAAAGGGAATTCTTCCCCCAATGATGTTGCAGGCTTTGATCTCGCTTATCCTCGAGCGGGATAAGGACTCCCTGCAGTGTGGCTCATATAGGCTGATTTCGCTTCTCAATGTGAATGTCAAGTTGTTGGCGAAGGTCTTGGCCACGGATTGAGGATTGTGTCCGGGAGTGATACATGGCGGACGAGGAGGTTTGTGGGCGGGTTCGGGAGTGCATCCAAAGATATGTGGAGGCCAATTATAATGGGGGTTGTCGGTGAGTGTGGTCTGGGAGGCGCTGAAGGCAGTGGTCAGAGGGAGCTAATTTCACCCAGGGCTCACAGGGAGATGAGGGAGCGGATGGAAAGGGAGAGACTGGTGGGGTTTGTGAAGGGCAGGCAGCTGACTACGAATGTGCGGAGGCTCCTGAATGTGATTATGATGCCCTTGGGGGAGGGGGGGGTGTAAATTGTTGTACCAGGTACCGGTGGCGAGTGTATTGACGAACCGGCTGCGGTCAGGGTATTTTAGGTTGTACCGTGGAACGAGGCAGGGGTGCCTTTGTCTCCCCTGCTTTTTGCCCTGGCGATTGAGCCGCTGGCCATGGCATTGAGGGAGTCCAGAAACTGGAGGGGGTTGGTTCTTGGTGGGGGGTGGGAGGAGCACCGTGTCTCACAATATGCGGATGACCTGCTGCTGTACATTGCGGATCCGGTGGAGGGGATGGGGGAGATCATGCAGACCCTTCGGGAGTTTGGAGACTTCTTAGGATACAAGCTCAACGTGGGGAAGAGCGAGCTGTTTGTGGTGCATGCGAGGGGCCAGGAAAGGAGGTTGGAGGAGCTACAACTCAAGATGGTGGAGAGGAGTTTTCGGTATTTGGGTATCCAGGTGGCCAAGAGTTGGGGGGTCTTGCATAAGCTCAATCTGACGCAGCTGGTGGACCAGATGGAGGAGGACTTTAGGAGGTGGGACATGTTGCCACTCTCCCTGGCGGGTAGGGTGCAGTCCGTAAAGATGACGGTCCTCCCTAGGTTCCTGTTTGTCTTTCAGTGCCTGCCCATTCTCATCCCCAAGGCCTTCTTTAAGCGGGTAAACAGGAGTATTAGGGGATTTGTGTGGGCAAATAAGACCCCGAGTGTTAAGAGACTGTTCTTGGAGTGCAGTCGGGGGCGGGTGGGGGGGGGGGGCTGCTGGCGCTGCCGAACCTGCGAACCTGTGCAGCTATTACTGGAAGCGAATGTGTCTATGATTCAGAAATGGGTAATGGAGGGAGAGGGAGCGGCATGGAAAAGGCTAGAGGCGGCGTCCTATATAGGTACCAGCCTGGGGTCAATGGTGACGGCACAGTTGCCACTTCCGCCAACGCGGTATACCACGAGCCCGGTGGTGGCGGCGACACTGAGGATTTGGGGGCAGTGGAGACGGCATAGGGGGGAGGTAGGGGCCTCAGTCTGGACCCCGATACGGAACAACCACAGGTTCACTCCAGGTAGGATAGATGGAGGGTTCCTAAGCTGGCACAGGATGGGAATCAACAGGATGGGGGACTTGTTCATCGATGGGACCTTTGCCAGTCTGAGGGCGCTGGAGGAGAAATTTGGGTTGCCTCCGGGGAATGCCTTTAGGTATATGCAGGTTCGGGCGTTCGTGAGAAAGCAGATAGGGGAATTCCCGCGGCTGCCTGCCCGGAGGATACAGGACAGGGTGGTTTCGGGCGTGTGGGTCGGGGAGGGTAAGATATCGGAGATATACCAGGAGCTGCAGGAGGCGAAGGAAGCCTCGGTGGAGGAGCTGAAGGGCAAGTGGGAGGAGGAGCTGGATGAGGGCCTGTGGTCTGACGCCGTGGGTAGGGTCAATTCCTCCTCATTTTGCGCCAGGTTCAGCCTAATCCAGTTTAAAGTGGTGCACAGGGTGCATATAACAGGGGTGAGGATGAGTACGTTTTTTGGGGTAGAGGACAGGTGTGTGAGGTGTTCGGGGAGCCCAGCAAACCATGGCCATATGTTCTGGACATGCCTGGCACTTACAGAATTTTGGAAGGGCTTTGCAAAGGCTATGGCCAAGGTCTTGGATACTCGGGTAAAACTGAGCTAGGGGATAGCGATATTTGGGGTATCGGACGATCCGGGAGTGCAGGAGTCGAAAGAGGCCGGAGTTCTGGATTTGCCTCCTTGGCAGTCCGGAGAAGGCTCTTGTTAGTGTGGAGGGACGCGATACCCCCAAGCGTAGAGGCTTGGGTCAATGACATGGCGGGGTTTCTTAGGTTGGAGAAGATAAAGTTTGCCTTGCGAAGGTCCTTGCAGGGGTTCTCCAGGCAGTGGCAACCGTTCCTTGACTTTCTCGCAGAACATTAGGTGGAGGTCAGCAGCAGCAGCAACCCCGGGGGGGGGGGGCTGATTTCTTTTTCTTTTTGTAAGGGGCGCATGCCCCACTTTGCTTTGGATTGGGTGTTAAATTTTTAATCGTTTAGAGGGCTAAGTTGTTTTGTTGGCATATTGCCCTGTTTTCTTTGTATTTTTTTCTTTTTTGGAGTGTTCTGTAAAATTATTGAAAAACCTTGAATAAAATCATTTTAAAAAAAAGAAAATATTAATAATAAATCTTCCTTAATATCTCCTTAAGTAGACTGATGTCGAATTTTATATGTATAATATTCCTTCAAAGCACTTTGGGATATTTATTTGTTACGTGCAAATTGTTATTCTGAGGTTAGAATGAATGAGACGAGATTGTTGCAGCAGAGTAGAGGGAGAGTTTCTTTATACCTGGCCTTGCTGCATCTGACTGGAGACTACATGATGTGGATACTAGATGTTTGAAGTGTGAAGAGTTCCATTCCCTAGCACAAATAACTTTCTTTAAAATAAAAGATGTTCCAATAATTTAAATGTGTCTTTTTTCACTCAAAATATTTCAGGAGGCGCACTCAATTTTCGAGTCAGATTTTTTGTAACAGACCCTAATGCTCTACAGCAAGATCAGACAAGGTAGGCAATATGCATGTAAGTACAACTTATGGCATAACACCTCAACATTGTACATCTACAGAATCTTTAATGTGTAAATAATGACATTTATTCTATTACATATTGCCCAATCCACAAAATCACAATATATTGCAAGTTCCATTTTAAATCACACACTCGATGAATGCATAATCCAAAGCCTAACACGTTCTTTGGTGTAGTTACCTGCATTGTGACTCAAATAGCCACAGGCTGGAATTTTATCTTGGAGTTAATTTATTTTCAGGTAGTCTTGGAGCAGCGCTGATATGAAATTGAGAATTAATTGACCTACCCGTTACTGTCCCTGAAAGGTGCCAGGCAGGTTTTTTTCCACTCCTGCTGTTGGCAGATTTTTATCAGCTGCTGCATTTTCAGCCTGCTACTTACAGATGCCCATCCCTTTCTTTTAGATCCCTCAATTCTTTTCTGTTGCATTGACAATCCAAGCAAACACACAAAGCCGACCAATCTAATTACCTGAATAACTTTTTTTCTTGAGATTTAGGAACAGGAAAATACAATTTAGCCCATAGAAATCATATAAAAACTTAAAATAGTTGCAGAAAAAACTTTGAAATTGACCTTGCTAGAAATTTCCTGCTAGAAACATATAACTTTGCTGTTCGGTAGCCTACCCTTCATCAGATTTTTCAGGCATTCGCTCTGTTCTCTGTGCTTTCCGTAGAACATGCATCTGACGGGCCCTGGGCTTTACTCGTGTGCAATGTCTGTCCTTCAGTTCCTTTAAAGGACTTTGCTGTCTTGAGTCTGATTATTAGTATTGCCTCCACAGGCGTTTGATTCTTTAGAAATATATAGATGTGTTTGCAAGATCCAGTTATTTACCAAGAACTGCATAAAATGGTGAAGTGCTGTGATTGACTTTTAACCTAAAAAAATCAAGCTGTGGTCTCACTTGTTAATGATGGGACAAGGTATGTCACAGCTAAAGTTCTTGGCTGAATTATTGTTACCAGGAGCAGTATTGTTCAAATGCAAATATTGGGGAGATAATTGCAGTCATCTCCATTGTTTCAATTACAAGAAATGGCTTTGAAATCACTACTGGTCCAGTTGGTTATATTACCAATGTGTCAATGGCAACAAAGTTTAATAGAAAATGTAATATAAGTTTAGAACTCTATATTTTATTATGCATGTTACTGTTGGTAAATTTGTTCCAGGGTGTTATTACTAGCTACTTAGCATGAAAATTATCCCAGTTCAAACTTGCAGATCAGAATGTATAAAGACATTGTAACAATCTATTTTTCAAATGCCTTCTGTAATTAGATCATGCACTAATCTTTAACATCTTGGTCTACTTTTCAGGCACTTGTATTTTTTACAACTGAAGAAGGAATTTATTGATGGAAGGTAAGTATTGTGTTTTGTATACAGCATGCACTCTTCTATCTGTATCTTGGGACAGGCCATAAGGTTTAATCTGTATTGATTTCTCCTGGTAACATTTCCGTTTTGAAGATTAAAATAGTTTGAATGGTTTTAATGATTGTTGCATCGACTGTGAATGAAGACATTGTCAAATTGAATATGAACCTAAAATATGATTTTGTTTGTTGTACTCCAGTGCAGCATATCTACATTATTGCCATAGTGATATTTCAATCAATTTTAGTTGTGCATAAGTGATTGTAAATTGCTGCTTTAAGCCAGAAAACTGGGGAAACAGCACAAAAACTCCACCATTTGAAATGAAATGAAAATGAAAATCGCTTATTGTCACAAGTAGGCTTCAAACGAAGTTACTGTGAAAAGCCCCTAGTCGCCACATTCCGGCGCCTGTTCGGGGAGGCTGGTACAGGAATTGAACCGTGCTGCTGGCCTGCCTTGGTCTGCTTTAAAAGCCAGCGATTTAGCCCAGTGTGCTAAACTAGCCCCTGTTTTGTTCATTTGGAAAACATGGAGAGAGATGCCCTGGGGGGAGGGGAGAGCATGCATAGAATTCACATAGTTTGAGTAGTGCTGCAGTACATTGTTTTCCTAGGAGCAGGCTATTCAGCAAGTGACTACATGCATGACTCCCATGGATGGTATCGATGAAAAAACCAATCCAGACACTGACGGCATTGTCTCTCCAGTGTTTTGCCCCTTCCTTCTGATTGTTTTTCTTTTGTGGTTTTTGCTCTTGAGAAGAAAGGGGGAAAAAAATTCTTCCTCATAGTAAAGAAATCACTTTGGAAATTGAACAAGTAATTTGTGTACAGCAAAGTACTATAAACAGCAACGATATAACTCCTCACGTAACCCATTTTGCTGATGTTTGTTGAGGCAGTATGTTGGTTAGAACAGTAGGAGAACTGTCCTACTCTTTGAATAGTGCAATGGGATCCTCTATGGAGATTTGAACAAGCAGATGGGGATTTGTTTAATATCTCATGGGAAAGATGGTACTTTTAAACCGCCAGCCTAGATTATATGTTGAAATTTATTGGGTAGTTCTTGAATCCATTTCCTGATTACATGAAAGCAGAGTGTCACCACTGAGTCGAGCATATGTTTTCTGGCATTGTTATTCTTACTAATCTTGACTTCCGGTGGCGGGGATGTGCTGAGCAGTTGCATGAACGGTGGCTCTCTCCTGGAAATTGCAACGTAGGCCCTTTTAACCCGAAAATTGACCACTAAACCAACAAATGGTGACATAGTGGTTAGCACTGCTGCCTTGCAGCTCCAGGGACCTGGGTTCAATGCCGACCTTGGGTGACTGTATGGAGTTTTCACTTGCTCCCCGTGTCTGTGTGGGTTTCCTCCGGGTGCTCTGGTTTCCTCCCAAAGTCTAAAGATGTGCAGGTTAGGTAGATTGGCCAAGCTAAATTGCCCCCTAGTAGCGTTACTGCGTTACGAGGAGAGGGTGGAGGCATGGGCTGTTTCCAAGGGCTGGTGCGGACTCGATGGGCTGAATGGTCACCTCCTGAACGGTATCATTCAATGATAATCCCACTCTCAGCCCTGTACAAACAAACACCCAAGGAAATGTCCTCAAATCAGCCAAGGAACTGCAAAGACAGCAAGAATCAGGAGAGGAAGATCCAGACCGCAGACATGAGGAGCGAAGCGAAGCAGGACATGGTGGACCGAGTGGGATAGCCAATGCAAACGCTGGCCCACCCACTGACAGGGCAGTGGATGGAACTCCTGACACAAGAGCTCCTAAAGCATAGGGACTCCATTAAAGGGAACCTCATGGCGACCGTGAAGTTGACAATAGTAATCACTCAGGCCCCCTTCAAGGAGGCGTTGAAGAGGACAGAACGGCGATTGGAAACTTAGGACGCGATGGTTGGGGAACTGGAGAAAGTGGCCACTGACCAGAGTGATCGATTCCTCGCTTGTGACAGTGGTGGCAAGGTTGGTGGCGGCCCAGGGAGTGCTCAAGGGGAAGGGCAAGGAGAGCAGGTCTCGCCGCCAGAGCCTCAGGATTGTCGGACTACCAGAGGACACTGAGGATAGAATCCCAACAGAATATGTAGCACAGATGCTAGGAAAGCTGGTCAAGGGAGAAAGCTTCTCCAAGCCCCAGAGGTGGACAGGGCCCACAGGTTGCTCCGGCAGAGGCCCAAGGCAGGAGCGAATCCTGAACTGGGCGAGGACCACGTGGTCCTGCAAATGGGAAGGGCATACGATCTGCTTATGTCAGGACACTAGGGCCATCCTGGCCAAGCGCCGGGTGGAGTTCAGTGGTGCCAAGGTGGCCCTAGTCAAGAACAAGGTGCGGTTCGAGATGCTGTATCCGACAAGACTCTGGGTGACATACAACAATAAGGAGCACTATTTCACACTGGGAGAAGCAGAGGACTTCATCCGAAAGAACAGGCTGCGAAGGCAGCAATGGGGAATTGGGGGAGTCGCTATGGACTGTAAGGGAAAGGATCCTAGGGTTTTAGTTATCTTCGCACCCTGTCCATAACAATGTTGTTTCTGTTACTTAAGTAATGCTGATGAATGAGTGATTTTCTATTGCTCCACAGCTTTGAAAAATCTTTGTGTAAAGCTCTGGAATTGCGTTTACATTTGCTTTCATAAAATTTAAATACTTGTAGATGTTTAAGGATATCGTAGAAGAACTATTTGAGCGTATATGTGGTGAACCACTGTACACCTGTATTAGGGGATGTAAGGTAGGACCTGTACTACAGGTTCGCCGGTAGCCCCTGCCTGCTGGCTCCGTCCAGGAGGAGGAGTATAAACATGCGTTTCCTCCATTCAGCTGCCATTTCGCCAGCTGCTGTAGGAGGCCACGCACCTTACTGCAATAAAGCCACAGTTGGACGCAGTCTGAGTCTTTGTACAATTTGTCGTGCATCAATTTATTGCAGCAAGATTTGAACAAGATGGACGTCCGAATCAAACCAGATCGCCTGCAGCTGGAACCGCAATCGATCAGGAAAGACTTTAATCACTGGCTAGCTTGCTTTCGAGGCTTACATAAACTCAGCGAACACCCACCGACGGAAGCTCAGAAGATACAGGTCCTGTACTCCAGGTTGAGCTCAAGCGCGTTTCCGCTGACCCAGGACTCCCGGACCTACGCGGAAGCCATGGCGCTCCTCAAGAGCGCTATGCGCAGAAAGCGAACACACTCTTCGCCAGGCACGTACTCGCCACTCGCTCTCAACTCCCTGGTGAGTCCATTGAAGACTTCTGGCGGGCCCTAATCCCACTCGTCCGAGACTGTGACTGCCAAGCCGTTATGACCTCCGAACATTCTAATCTCCTCGTGCGATGCTTTTGTAACAGAGATTGGGTCGGACCTCATCCGACAAAGACTGCTTGAAGGGGCCACGCTTTCCCAGCGGAGACAAAAAAAACTAGCGCTCTCCATGACGGTCGCCTCACGTAATGTTCAGGCCTACCCCTCCAGCCGCGGGGCCCACCCCTCCTATCCCTCCTGGACCCCGCAAACGGCCGCCCCAGCCGGGGTCTTACCCAGCCAATACGCCTGCGCCACCCACCAATCCGCGCATCCTGGGGGTCCCCGATGTTACTTCTGCGGCCAGCAGAAGCACCCACGCCAACGCTGCCCGGCTCGCACTGCCATTTGCAAGGCTTGCAGCAAAAAGGTCCACTTTGCTGCAGTGTTCCAGGCCCACGCAGTCGCCACTATTGCCCCCTCCCCCCTGACACATGGACAATGGGCGCCGCCATCTTCACCCCCCCCCCCCGGACCACACGCAGCAAGAGGGCGCCGCCATCTTCGCCTCCCGTGGCCACGCGCGGCCAGTGGGCGCCGCTATCTTCACCCCCCCCCCCCCGGGGCTGCGACCAGCCAGTGGGCGCCGCCATCTCCCCCCTCAGTCCACGTGCGGCCCATGGGCGCCGCCATCTTGTCCAGCTCCAGCAACGTGCGGCCCATGGGCGCCGCCATTTTGTTCCCCGCAGGATCTTCAGTCGCCGCCATCTTGTCTTCCCCACGGGGCATGGACGCATACGACATTCCACACTGCCACCAGTGACGATCAACCGCAGCTCGCCTCGATGACGCTAGACCAGTCTCGTCCACAGAACTTGGCCACCGCTTCAACAAATGAACGGTCACGCGACCTCTTGCCTGCTGGACTCCGGGAGCACCGAAAGCTTCATTTACCCGGATACGGTAAGGCGGTCTACCCCGCCAATCAAAGGATCTTCCTGGCCTCCGGATCCCATTCCGTCTTGATCCGAGGGTTCTGCACGGTCATTCTCACGGTCCAGGGCGTAGAATTCAACGGCTTCCGCCTCTACGTCCTTCCTAATTTCTGCCCTGCACTATTACTAGGTCTGGATTTCCAGTGCAATCTCCAGAGCCTCACCCTCAAATTTGGCGGGCCCCTACCACCCCTCACTGTGTGCGGCCTCGCGACCCTAAAGGTCAACCCCCCCTCCCTCTTTGCCAATCTAACTTCGGATTGCAAAACCATTGCCACCAGGAGCAGACGGTACAGCACCCAGGACAAGATCTTCATCAGGTCCAAAGTCCAGCGGCTGCTTCGGGGGGGGTATCATCGAAGCCAGCAACAGCCCCTGGAGAGCTCAAGTGTTAGTTGTTTAAACTGAGGAGAAGCATAGAATGGTCGTGGACAACAGCCAGACCATCAATCGGTACACGCAGCTCGACGCGTACCCTCTCCCATGCATATCTGATATGGTCAATCAGATTGCGCAGTACCGGGTCTTCTCAACGATTGACCTAAAATCCGCCTACCACCAGCTCCCCATCCGTAATTCGAACCGTCCATACACTGCCTTCGAGGCAGACGGTCGTCTCTTATCACTTTCGTAGGGTTCTCTTTGGGGTCACTAACGGGATCTCGGTCTTCCAAAGGGAGATGGACTGAATGGTCGACCGGTACGGTTTGCAGGCCATGTTTCCGTATTTAGACAGTGTCACCATCTGCGGCCGTGATCAGCAGGACCACGATGCCAACCTTGCTAAATTCCTCCGCACCGCTACTCTCCTCAACCTTACTTATAATAAGGAGAAGTGTGTGTTCAGCACGACCCGCTTAGCCATCCTCGGCTATGTGGTCCAGAACGGAGTTCTGGGGCCTGATCCCGACTGCATGCGCCCCCTCATGGAGCTTCCCCTCCCCCACTGCCCCAAGGCCCTCAAACACTGCCTGGGTTCTTTCGTACTACGCTCAGTGGGTCCCAAACTACGAGGACAAGGCCCGCCCACTCATACAGTCCACCCAGTTTCCCCTTACGGCTGAGGCACAACAGGCCTTCGCCCGTATCAGAGCAGACATAGCCAAGGCTGGGATGCACGCAGTAGACGAGACACTGCCCTTCCAAGTAGAAAGCGACGCATCAGACATCGCCCTTGCCGCCGCCCTCAATCAGGCAGGCAGACCCGTGGCATTCTTTTCCCGCACACTTCATGCCTCAGAAATTCGGCACTCGTCCGTCGAAAAAGAGGCCCAAGCTATCATTGAAGCTGTGCAGCACTGATTCACTCTCCTCACTGACCAACGGTTGGTAGCCTTCATGTTCAACAAGACGCAGCGGGGCAAGATCAAAAACGATAAAATCTTGCGGTGGAGAATCGAGCTCTCCATCTATTAATTACGAGATCTTGTATCGCCCCGGCAAACTCAACGATTCCCCAGACGTCCTATCCCGAGGTACATGTGCCAGCGCACAAGTAGACCAACTCCGTGCCGTACACGACAGCCTTTGTCACCCGGGGGTCACACGATTGTACCATCTTGTCAAAGCTCGCAATCTATCCTACTCCGTCAAGGAAGTACGGACAGTCACCAGGGACTGCCAGGTCTGAGCGGAGTGCAAGCCTCACTTCTACTGGCCGGGCCGTGCATGCCTGGTGAAGGTCTCCCGCCCCTTTGAATGCCTCAGCATGGATTTCAAAGGGCCCCTCCCCTCCACCGACCGAAACACGTATATCTTCAGTGTGGTCGATGAGTACTCCAGGTTCCCTTTCGCCATCCCATACCCCGATATGATGTCTGCCACCGTCATCAAGGCCCTCAACACAATCTTCGCTCTGTTCGGTTTCCCCGCCTACATCCACAGCGACAGGGGATCCTCATTCATGAGTGATGAGCTTCGTCAGTTCTTGCTTAGCAGAGGTATCGCCTCCAGCAGAACGACAAACTACAACCCCCGGGGAAACGGGCAGGTAGAGAGGGAGAACGGGATGGTTTGGAGGGCCGTCCAGCTGGCCCTACGGTCCAGGAACCTCCCAGCCTCTTGCTGGCAGGAGGTCCTCCCTGATGCACTACACTCCATCCGGTAACTACTGTGCATCGCTACGAATAACACACCCCATGAACGTCTTTTTACCTTTCCCAGGAAGTCCACACCCGGGGTGGCGCTCCCGACTTGGCTCACAGCTCCAGGACCTGTCCTGCTCCGTAGACACATCCGACTCCACAAGGCAGACCCGTTGGTCGATAGGATACACTTGCTCCATGCCAACCCCCAGTATGCCTATGTGGCGTACCCCAACGGCCACCAAGATACTGTCTCCCTCAAGTGCCCTAGCACCAGCAGGTTCCACCCATACACACTTGCCCGTCCAGGCGCCATCCTCCCCTTCCCCGGCGCTTCCAACATTAACCCCACCAGGTCCATCCCTCCTTCCCCTGCCCACACAAGAGGACGAACAGGATTTTGGCACGCTCCCGGAGTCATCCAACATCAGGCCGACACCGATGTCGCCATCATTGACATCGCCACCACCGTTACGTTGCTCCCAGCGGAACGTCAAGGCACCAGACCGGTTGAACCTCTAACTGGCACTGGACTTTCAAGAGGACATTTTTTTTCTCACGTCCTTTTAATAAAATCCTGTACATAATTTTCAATACTGTAAATAGTTCTACATCACCCCCGCCGGACTCATTTTTAATAGGAGGTGAATGTGGTGAACCTCTGTACACCTGTACTAGGGGATGTAAGGTAGGACCTGTACTACAGGTTTGCCGGTAGCCCCTGCCTGCTGGCTCCGCCCAGGAGGAGGAGTATAAGTATGTGTGCCCTCCGTTTCAGCTGCCATTTCGCCAGCTGCTGTAGGAGGCCACGCATCTTACTGCAATAAAGCCACAGTTGTACCCAATCTGAGTCTTTGTACTGATTATACTGATGTACAATTGATTGTGCATCAGTATAATCATACAACTATTTAAGAATGAAAATCTATTTTAAACTTGATTAATGCAGTGTATTTTGCAAATGGATGTGTAGTCCTTTCAGTGATGGATTATCTTATTATTCTGACAATACAATCTCTAAATTTGTGTGTTTTCCAGATTACCTTGTCCTCACAATAAAGCAGTCTTACTTGCGTCCTATGCAGTCCAATGTAAGTGGTGAAATTATAATATGTAACATTTTCCGTTTAATTTTTCATGAGCTTCAGTATGATTAAATGAAAAGTTTTGGGTTTGATTTGTTTATATAAATAGAGGGCTATTCTGAAAATGTTTGCAGAAGGTGCTTTACTTCCAATGGTTGATTTATATTGTACTGGATTTTCTGTCCATTGACGACTAATGGATCGAAATCAAATCCACAGTTCCAGACAAGCCAGAAATAATTCATGAATTGTGACTTGTTGGCATGCTTCGAGAAGTGATCAGAAGAATCCAAAATGACTGTCAGATGCGTGTCAGTCCTTCCAGGCACCTTCATGCCAATTAGATATGCAAAGAGATTGCAAGTTGTAAACAAATAACGTGACTATTGGGGTGCACTATTTTCACAGGATCAGAATCACAGAAAAATACAGTGCAGAAAAGGCCCTTCAGCCCATCGAGTCTGCACCGCTGCATGAAAGGCACCTGGCCTGCCAATCCTAATCCCATTTTTCTGTACTTAGCCCATAGCCTGGAACGATAAGTGCTCATCCAGGTATTTTTTAAAGGATGTGAGGCAATCCACCTCTACCAGCCTCCTCCCAGGCAGTGCGTTCCAGGTTGTCACCACCCTCTGCGTTAAAAAAATGGTTCAAATCCTCCCGAACCTCTCACCCATCACCTTGAACTTGTGTCCCCTCATAACTGAATCTTCAACTAAGGAGAACAGCTGTTCCCTATCCACCCTGTCCATGCCCCTCATAATCTTGTACACCTCGATCAGGTCGCCCCCCCTCAGTCTTCTCTGCTCCAGCGAAAACAACCCAGGCCCATCCAACCTCTCTTCATAACTAAAATGTTCCAACCTAGGCAACATCCGAGTGAATCTCCTTTGCATCTGCTCCAGTGCAATCACATCCTTCCGATAATGTGGCGACCAGAAATGCACACAGTACTCCAGCTGTGGCTTCACCAATGTTATATATAACTTCAACATGCCTTCCTTGCTTTTGTAATCTATGCCACGATAGATAAAATCAAGTTACCATATGCCTTTTTCACCACCCTATTAACCTGCCCTCTGCCTTCAGAGATCTATTTATAAACATGCCAAGGTCTCTTTGTTCATCAGGACTTTGAAGTGTGGTGCCATTCATTGAATATTTCCTTGTCAAATTGCACCTTCCAAAGTGTAACACCTCACAATTTTCAGGATTAAATTCCATCTGCCACTTTTCTGCCCATTTCACCATCTTGCATATATCTTCCTGTAACTCAATATTCTCAGCCTCACTGTTAACCACCCGGCCTATCTTTGTGTCATCCAAAAACTTACTGTTCCTACCCCACAAATAGTCATCTAAATCATTTATATAAATGCCGAATAATAGGGGACCCAGCACAGATGCCTGCTGTTCGCCACTGGACACTGGCTTCAAGTCACTCAAGCAGCCGTCTGCCATCACACTCTGTTTCCAACAACTCAGCCAGCTTTGAATCCACGTTATCAAGTTCCCCTGTATCCCATGTGCATTTGCCTTCTTTATATGTCTCCCATGTGGGACCTTGTCAAATGCTTTGCTGAAATCTATGTAAGCTACATTAACTGCACTACCCTACATCATCTACACACTTAGTCACGTGCTCAGAAAATTCAATCAAATTTGTTCGGCATGACCTCCCTCTAACAAAGCCATGCTGACTATTTCTGATCAAACCTTGCCTCTGCAAGTGGAGATAGATTCTCTCCTTCAGAATTTTCTCCATTAGTTTCTCCATCACTGGCCTGTAGTTCCCTGGCTCATCCCTACAGCCTTTCTTAAATAGTGGGACCACATTCGCGGTTCTCCAGTCCTCTGGCACCTCTGAATGGCACCACACTTGGAAGTCCTGATGAACATAGAGACCGTGGCCAGAGAAGAATTACAAATTTGGATCAGGGCCCCTGCAATCTCCTCCCTTGCCTCCCAGAGCATCCTAGGACACAATTAGTCCAGACCTGGGGATTTCTCCACTTTTAAGCCTGCCAACGCTCCCAATACCTTGTATCTCCCTATGACAATTTGCTCAATAGCCTTACCACGTCTCTCCCCAATTTCCGTATCTGCCTCCTCATTCTCTTGGGTGAAGACAGATGTGAAATATTCATTTAACACCCTACCAATGTCCCCTGGCTCCATCTATAGATTTCCCCCTTGGTCCTTAATGGGCCCTACTTTTTCCACAGTTATGCTCTTCCCATTGATATACTTACCTTGAAATTTTCCCTACTTTTACTGGCTAGAGATTTCTCATATCCCCTCTTTGCTCTCCTAATTGCTTTCTTAAGCGCCATTCTGCACTTTCTGTACTCCACTAATGCCTCAGTTGATTTACTCCACTTGTTTTTATCAAAAGTATCTCTCTTTCTCATTTTATCCTGAATATCTCTGGTCATCCATGGTTCTGTTGATTTGTTACTCCTTCCTATTACCCTTGAGAGAACATGGTGGGCCTGTACCCTCCCCATTTCCTCTTTGAACACCCCCCCCCCCCCCCCCCCCCCCAAGTGCTCTCCTGTAGATCTCCCCACCAGTAACTACAATCTACCTTGGCCAGATCCTGCCTTATTTTACTAAAGTCTGGTCTCCCCCAATCCAAGACATTTTTTCTGCAATTTGTCTATTTCCTTGTCCATAACAAATTTAAATTGCACCATGCTGTGGTCGCTTTCACTAAAATGCTCCCCACCATCACACCAACCACCTGTCCAGCTTCATTGCCCAGAATTAGGTCCAGCACTGCATCATTCCTTGTTAGGCCCTTCACATGTTGAGCTAAAAAGTTCTCGTGCATACATTTTATGAAGCCTGCTCCACCTAAGTCCATAATACAATGACTATCCCAGTTAATGTTGGGAAAGTTAAAATCGCCCACTTTAATTACCCTTTTATTATTTTTACACACTTCTGCAACTTCTGCACATATTTGCTCCTCAATTTCCCCCGGACTATCTGGAGGTCTATAATAAACACCTAGCAATGTCCCTTTTTTATTTATTTTAGAGCTTTTTTATTCCTAAGCTCTACCCACAAAGCTTCATTTAACGCCACCCCAAAGATATCATCTCTCCTTACTGCAGTAATTGACTCCTTAACTAATAGTGCAATGCCTCCTCCTCTTTTGCCCCATTCCCTGTCCCTCCTGAAGATTCTGTATCCCGGGATGTTAAGCTGCCAATCCTGCCCCTCCCTCAACCACGTCTCCGTGATGGCTACCATATCATAATTCCATGTGTCAACCCTCGCGCTTAACTCCTCTGTTTTACCTGTAATACTCCGGGCATTAAAGTAGAGGCCATTCAGCCTTGCCTTGTTCTCCTGAAACCTACCACCTTTGTATTCCCTCTGATTTGTTTGTTTTGGTGAAGTTTACTTCATGACAGTGCCGAATTTAGAGATCATCTGTACATTAATTAGCTTGCAAATGTTTTGCTATGACAAAGTAAAAGCTGAATAATCAGCAAATTAGAGAATATTACCAAAAGACCTGGGGCAAAGTTCTCCCATGCTCTCACGGGTTCAATAGTGGGCGGAGGTGGAAAAGTCGGTTTCAGGCTGGCATGAATTTCCTGTGGGATCTTCCAGTGATGCCCACCATTGTGGATCGGGAAAATGCACTGGAGGCCTGCATAAAACCGATTTGTATCCCATTAATGAGATGCAGATGAAGCCTGTAGCTATCTCAGATGGCCTCCTGCAAAGGACCATGAGAATTATGGCCAACCCAGGACTCAGACACACTCAGAGCTTGTGTGTGTATTTGCAACCCAGATAGCTAGACGCGATCGAAACCCCCGCTCATTTGCATTCTAATGGCCCATTTCCCCAGAACAAAAGGACTGTACTCGGGTAACCAATACAGATGCAGACTAACCGGCGCCACTCCCTTTGCTAAGAAAGCCCAAACAGCCAAGGACAATGATCGTTCAGGACACGCCCAGCCATCAAGGCACCCGCCCCTTTATTGGCCAGAATTGAAGGCAGTGATCGAAGCCTGTCGAATTATTGGGTCCAAACCGAAGGACCGCCCCAAAGAGCACAAAATCCTAGATGGATAAAATGAGCCACAGCCATGTGTTCGGTGTCTCTGCCTACGCCTAAAACCAAGTGTAGCATAACGACCAGAAGACAAGTTCAAGACCAACGATCGCTCCCAGACGGATGAGCCCAGCGGAAACGAAGCCACTTCTTCTACCCAGCCATGCAAGATCCAAACAAGGGCCTTGTTCATCTGCAAAGAGCCGGTTGCCCTGAAGGTAAGTATAGGTTATTGTAGTTGTTAGGTGTAGTTTAACTTGTAGTGTTTTATGTTGCATGTCGAAGTAATCCTTGTGTGTAAATAAACTATCTTTGAACTTGAACTGACTAACTGGTTGTTTGGTCTTTGATCGATATCCAGTAAAGCCATGTGGTGGTATCATTTGACACCTGGCGACTCTGAAAAGCAATATTATCATTAATAACTGCCATATCTAGTTAATTTGGCAACATTATTGGTGACGCTGGTGGGATAGTATTCCACTCATTAAAAAGAGCAACATTATTGGCGACATCTGACGGGATTCGACCTAGAAGTGATTTTGGCACTCCTAGAGAACCCACAAAACTTTGCATTAGAAATCCAATTGAGGAAAAGTGAAAGAAACCACAAGTGTAAGGCCGGTATCAATCAAATCACCAAGATTCGGAAGTGTGTATTAACTTGCATGTGTACTAACAGGGATATAAGGTAAACTCGTTAGATTTTGCGTAAAACTATTGGGAGTATTGTGAACCAGAAAGTAGCCTAAGCCATACCCGCTGTTCGAATCACCGCCTTATTCCCCCTGTCCCAATTGACGGTAGGAAAAGAGAAGTTAGAAGCAGAGCAAAAGAGAACTTAGAGGTAGGAAAACAGAGAACTTAATGGTAGGAAAACAGATTATAGTAGCAATGGCCACAAAATCGATGGAACGCCTAATGAACCATCAGGAACCCGAGGTCGCAGCGACCAACAGAGCAGAGCAGTGCCCCATATGGGAAGAAGAGTTGAGGAAGTATTTGAAGGGGAAAGGATGGCCCCTTTGGTCCGGGTTTTGTTCAAATGATGAGTCAGGTCCAGGAAGCATAGGACAAACCTGGTGGGACAACCTCACCGAGGTACATAAGAAGAATGCAGCGAAAGTTCGTAAGCTGATGGCAATAGTGTCCTGTTTGGCACAGTTGCGAGGCACAGAGGTGGTCGTGAGGACGCTCCGCAAACAACTAGTTGAGAAAGCGGAGAAGAATGAGGGAAACTATAGTGAATGTGAAAAGATTAATGACCAACTGGGAACAGTTGGCAGCTAATGATAAAGAGATGGCTGATGTCAAACGGGCACACCAATCTTGTTTAGTTCACCTTAGCAGCTTTCAGACCCAGAACAATAAAGCCTACCAAGATACACAGTGTGCAATTTTGGTATGCGAAGACACTGAACAGCAGGTAGCACAGTTAACAAGACAATGCGCAGATTTAAAGGCAGCTTTACGAGCGCTCCATGGCTCCATTACAGAACAAAGACAGAGCCCAGTAGATCACGCGAAATGTAGATGACAAATAGAGAAGTTGCAGTCACTGCTTTCAGTGCAAAACAGATTCAGAGATACCTTTGGACAAGGTTTAGATGAGGACAATGGCCCCAATTGGCAAGAACTAAATGAAGCCGCCCATAGATATATGGAGAATACTGAAAATCACAATAGAGCCCCCCAGGCCCCGAAAAGGAAAGCACCCGCACTACCGACTGCACAGGCACACCCCCATGAATCCAGTCACCACACAGTGCAAATCATCAGATCAGGCTGAGCCTGATTTTGTTTACACCACCCCACTAACCATCACCCAGTTGAGAGATGCCTGTGCCAAAATTGAACCATTCGAACCCACCGCAGACCTACATAATTTCTTTGAGAGAGTACGACAGTAACGGTTATGTACGGTCTAGACGAACCGGAGGAAGTTAAGCTTATAGTCATGAGCCTTGACCCGTCCGTTAGCTCAGCTTTACCAGAACCCCAGAATGTAGGAGGAGGAACCCTACTGGAGATGAAAATGGCCATTTTAGATGCGATCGGGTACAACAAGGGAGACCCAGTGGAAGGTTTGAACTGTTGTAGGCAAAAGAAGGGAGAGCATGCGACTGCACTTGCAGGTCGCCTTTGGATCCATTTTAAAGCAGTATTTGGGGATTTGAACCGCGCACACTTAGATAACGACGACACAACTAAATGGGCCTGCGCTTTAGTCTCCCACGCCACAGAAGCAGGTCAAAAGGCTTGTGTAAATTACGACCCCGCAGACGCCACACATAATGAAGTTTGGGTTTAAAGCCAAAGAGCTCCAGACCCCCAGAGCTTGGGAACAATCCCTACTTAGGAAGGCAGATCAGGAAAAGGCAGAGGCAAATATGCACCCAGTCAGGACTAATCAGGACCCAGCATGGGTAAATGAGGGCAGACATGAAGGACAGCACCCCAGAGCACAGGCACCACGAAGTTGTTATAATTGTGAACACATGGGACATTACGCCTGCGAATGCAGACAAAATCCCCAAACCAGCAACGGCACCAGCAATCGAACGCCCCACCTAGGAACAATGTGAGGCCCATACATAGCATTAGCGCCCGAACAGATAATGCAGTAATCAATACCACAGATTGACGGTGTTTGGACTCCCTAACACAGGTCTGCGACACACTCTAGGACAAATCAGGCAGACCAGTAGTCACAGGCACAGTCCAGGGACATCCAGTAGAGTTCCGTTGGGACACAGGAGGGTCCTGCACCACTTTAAACTCCTCCACAATGTTTCAGCGCGATAAATGGCCCACCACAGACACCATCACCCTTGGTGAATTTACAGGACATGTACAGCAGGGATATATTACAGTCCCCGTAGATATTCAGATAGGAACCATAAACACCAGGACCCCGTTGTTTTAGTCGACTTGCCCCAAACAGCCGAGCACATTCTAGGAATCGACTTTATGAGCTCCCACAACCTTTCCTTTGACCTAGTGTATAGGTGTGTATGGAAAATGGCCAAAACAGCGAGAGCCCCTGCTACGCTCACAGTAGGGGATTACGAACATAGGATTTGCTTAGGAGGAGACTATTGGTTTGATCCACAAACAATTAGTACAGTCCAGACAATTAGAGAGGTCCTCAGAAAACATAAAGCAGCCTTCGCCCAACACAAACACGATTGTGGGAAGGTCGAACTCGTAGAGAACTGTGCTACTGGTTCAATAAATCAGATTGAACTAACTTCATGGTCTGGAGTATCTTTTGGTTAAAGCTGCATCCAGTGCAGCCTGTGTTACCCCAGAGTACATAACACATCAGTAAACCCCTACCCTCAGCCCCATTGTTGAAGCATACTCTTAAGACAGCAAAAGACCGCACATATGGCATAATCAAAGTGAGAAGACATCACCGTTCCTCCCCACCTGGTAACGTAAAGGCAGACGCCTTAGCTAAGTCAGGATCACGACACGGACACTTTTGGCAACCCACCGAAAGTGAACCGATACACGCAGTCCAGGTTTCACTGACCAATATCAAAGATTTAGCCCAGGCCCAAAAGGCAGGCGACACTCTTAAGAAAGTTTTAGACAGTAACTTCCCAGCCACCTACGACAAATTCAAGGACACACTGACAGTACAGGACGGAATAGTTTTAAGAAATGGAATTTCTGTGGTCCGCACCCCGGACAGAAACCAGATAATTTACCAGTTTCATGACGGACACGGACGTCAGGGGATAGACAATACCATTGCCCATTTAAGACCTTTGTGCTGGTGGCCTGATTTAAAAGCAGACGTCACATATTATGTTGAGAATTGTTTAATCTGTGCACAGAACAATCCTGAAAGGTACTCCAAGAAAGGACAATTGAGACACACCCGACCTGTTAATGACCCATGGACAAATTTACAGCTCGTAAACATTGGTCTCTCCCCCCCCCCCCCCCCCCCCCCCCCCCCCCCCCCCCGCAGAAATGGTTTTAAATATGTATTAGTAGTAATCGACACCTTTACAAAATGGGTAGAAGCATTTCCCTCCCAGGGGAACACAGCGAAAGCCACAGCTAAGATTTTGACCCAACAGATATTTACACGCTGGGGACTCCCCCACAGCATTGAGTCAGACAAAGGTTCCCATTTCACTGGCAGAGTCATGCAAAATGTCCTAACGATTTTTGGAATCAAGCAAAATTTTCACACAGCATATCGCCCCCAATCCAGCGGCATTGTTGAACAAATGAATCGCACCTTGAAAGCGACCATTAGAAAAATTATGCAACAGCATAACACCACATGGGACACAGTCCTCCCATTCGCCCTTATGTTTATTAGGAACACAGTATCCAGTTCCACAGGTTTCACCCCCCACACTCTCATGACCGGAAGACCCAGGAAAGGAACTGAATATTTATTAGGTCTCGATTTGGCAAGCCCCACAGTCACCGCCCTCACCCATGAAAAAGCAGTCCAACAAGTGACGGAAAATATTAATGCAGCACAGCTTGCTGCAGCTGTCCAACTAGGCGCTAGGAAAAAGCAGAGTAATGCCTGCTTTGATGAAACAGTCCACCCCGCAGAGAATACAGTCGGTCAGCAAGTGATGGTGTCCCTGTATAATCCCAGTTCGTTCCTCTCTCCCAAATTTGCAGGACCCTACTCCATTTCAGACAAAGTGAGCCCCTCTGTGTACAAGATAACGTACCTCAATGGTAAAACTGGTTGGTTCCACATCAACCAGCTCAAAGTCTATGGAACCCAATGTAGCCACTCCCACCACATCTCCCTGGCAATAGCAGACTATTCCGCCCCGCCCATCGACAACCTAGTCCAACCCTCCCCCAGCCACGACAGCACGTCCATGCCCACATGCCCACAGACCCAACCTTGTCTCCGCCACAAGTACGACTTTCCACCTTGAGCTTGATTCAGACGATAGCGCCAGCCTCCCTGAATTGACCACGATCACTGACCACTGGTACAACCTCCCCGACCCCAGTCACTCCAGCCCCTGGAACCACGACCAGGACATGTTTGGTCCCCAATATCCCCTTCCACAGCCAGAGCCACCGCCACCGCCAGATAACAGTAATTTGCCCTTTGCTGCCACCGCCCCTCACGACAAGCGAACCCCTCTTTGGCACCGCGACAACTTTTGTAGACTGGTAAGACATGACGATTCAGATTCTACGACGGCCCACGCGACCACGGCACAAAAACGGCAGACACCAGTTTGACAACCGAGAGATGGTGACGATTCCGAGTCTGACTCCCGTTACGGTAACCCTTTTATAACGCTTTTCGATACAGAAACCTGAGGTGTCCAGATAATGAGAAAAAGGAACCGCATGAGATTTACGGTGTCCTATTTACTGATGGAGCCTGCCCGCCTTTTATTTCCTCCTTTCTTTCTTATTGCTACATGGTTTTAATTAATGTCGGCCTGATACCCAATTTCTTGATACAGTCATAGCTACTCTTCCGACGCCATTTACTGACCAATGGCCGTTAAAGGAACAATTGTTTGATCTCACGTGTTACAAATTCTTTCCGCTCGGTTCGGTCACCCAGGTAGGGAACAACGGCACTAATCCCCACCCTGCCTGAGGACCCCAAATGCATCCATTCAGCTAAGCTCGGGTAGTGGAGCAACGGCACTGATCACCGCCCTACCCGGGAATCCTACCCATTCTTGCCCTGCCACGGCCCACACGCACCTCATGTTCCCGTCACTTTGAGTACTCTGGAATGGTTCTTTACACTTTTCACTGCCTTTGGCAAGTCTTAGTTTTCCCTTCTCTGTTCTGAATGTGGTCTAAAGAATGCCCTTTGCCACAGTCTGTACACTGAACTCTTTACCTTCCGCGACTCTGGTCGCTTCCCCACCTGCTATTCACATGTTTGACACACTTGGTTGCCACATATATGCTGCCAAAAGCGAACTACCTCTGGACCCTGGGACAAAGAAACTTTATAAAACCGACCACCCTAAAATTTGGCTAGTTAAGATAAGCCTCAACCTCCATGGTTGTGATTTAAGAAAAACTGGTCGAATAAATTATCCACCCACTCCAAGCATCGACCACAAGCTGCGAGAGTCTCTGTACTTTAAAAATTTGCATTTCTTGTCTCTCCAAAATGGTATTTCAAAAAAAAAAAAAAATGAGGGAGCCACACACGGTAATGATTCCAACAGGTAATTGAAGTTAAGGAGAGAAAAACAAACAAAACGAGATGTTAACCAACGATAATAACAGATATTATGCTTGCACCCCCAGGAATATACGAAGAACAGAAGACAAGATGAAGAGAGGATTGATGACCTACATTGTGATCATCGCTGGACTCCTACAACTGCACGCGTTACAAGCCTCTGTACCCCACACCACACCAGCCCCGAACACCACCACACAGCATGATACCCCTAGCCCGGACACCCCACCACACATAGAGATAAACACTGATACCCCCACTTGGTGTGAAAACATTGTTAAATGGTATTCCCTTTACTACACAGTAGAGGCCATTCTAGTGATAGCGATAAGCTGTAGTGTCATCCAGACACTTAGATTCCGCAAATGGCGAAAAAGAGCCTCCCGCTCCCCGATATGTACACTCCCAGCCCCCTTCTTCGGAATTCACCCAACCCAAAAAACAATGTAACCACTGATAAAAATAAAGATTGTACACCTCTGTAATGTTGATAAGTTAAGTAGAAATGTGATGCTGGCGTTGGTTTACAACTTTTGTATTACACATAAGTCCCTTTTTATATTTGCCAGCAGCATGAGAGTAGCTTAGATAGTGATAGTTAGATATTCCCTTATGCGAATAAGTTAAATGTGTAATAGTTGAATGTTTTATAGTGACCCCTTAGAGATTATGAATGTATGATGTGTTAATAAAACTTAGGTAAATGCTCCAAAACATAGGACAGAGTAGTGTAGAACCTGTCCTTGACCAAGGGTAACCAGCACACCAAGGACGGATGAGGGATCAATAGTATGATCCACCACGCTTCGCGTTCAGGATCAAGAGGACGTGATGTAGCCATCTCAGATGGCCACCTGCAAAGTACCATGGGAATCATGGCCAACCCTGGACTCAGACACACTTGGAGCTTGTGTGTGTATTTGCAACCCAGATAGCTAGAGGCGATCGAAACCTCTGCTTGTTTGCATTCTAATGGCCCATTTCCCCAGTACAAAAGGACTGTACGCGGGTAACCGATACAGATGCAGACTAACCGGCGCCACTCCCTTTGCTAAGAAAGTCCAAACAGCCCAGGTCAATGACCGCTCAGGACACACCCAGCCATCAAGGCACCCGCCCCTTTATTGGCCAAAATCGAAGGCAGTGATCGAAGTCTGTCGAATTATTGGGTCCAAAGCTAAGGACCGTCCCAAAGAGCGCAAAATCCCAGAGGGATAAAAAGAGACACAGCCATGTTTTCGGTCTCTCTTGGCCCCGGCCTACGCCTAAAACCAAGTGTAGCATTACGACCAGAAGACAAGTTCAAGACCAATGATCGCCCCCAGACGGATGAGAAACGAAGCCACTTCTTCTACCCAGCCACGCAAGATCCGAACAAGGGCCTTGTTCATCTGTGTGGTAGTCTGTGTAGAGGTATTACGATACCTGGTAATGCTGGAACACCATTGGTAGATATTGTATGTTTCCTATTGGTCAAGCTGTATGGTAGCTCCGCCCTGCACGGCGGGGTATAAGAGCCCGTGCCGCCCCAGCAGCCGCCTTTCTGTACCTGAGCTGCTGGGGGAAACATCCAGCTCATTAAAGCCTTCAGTTGGACTACAACCTCGCTTTAGTGGTTGTTGATCGTGCATCAATTTAATAAGCTAGATTTAAAAGGATGGAGCTCCGAATCAAGCCGGAGTGTCTGCAACACAGCCCCCACGCGGCAAACTCAGCGGCAATCTTCAAGCACTGGCTGGCGTGTTTTAACTCAGAATGGCCGAAAACACACCCATGGGAGAACAGAAATTGCAAGTCCTACACTTGAGGTTGAGCCCGGAAATTTACGCCCTCATCGAGGACACGGATGATTTAGATGCAGCAATGGAGCTGCTAAAAGGACATTATATTCGCCCGGTAAACCAGGTCTACGCCCGACATCTGCTAGCAACGAGGCGACAAATCCCTGGGGAATCGCTGCAAGAATTCTACCGTGCGCTCCTGGTGTTGGCGAGAAACTGCAGCAGCCCGCAAGTTTCGGCGAGCGACCACACAGAACTTTTGATCCGGGACACTTTCGTTGCAGGTATGCTGTCCTCCCAAATCCGCCAGCGATTGCTGGAGAAAGATACCCTAGGCCTCAAGGAGGCACGGGCCCTTGCAGGCTCCCTAGATGTAGCCTCCCGAAATGCCTGCGCTTACGTCCCCGACCGCGCGGCAGCCCCCTGGGCAGCGTGGAACCCCTCCACAGCCGACCCCGAGACATCTCCCATCCCCCACAAGCTTGTGCTGCAAGGCGGCTTGGCAACCCCGGGGGGGCCACGCTGCTACTTTTGCGGGCAGGCCAAGCGCTGTCCGGCCCGCGCATCCACCTGCAAGGGATGCAAGGGCCACTTCGTGATGGTATGCCAGGCCCGTACGGTTGCCGCAGTCTCCGGTGGCGAATGCGGACCGCCACCACAACCCTCTCCACGGTCCCCGTGCGGCCAGCGGGCGCCGCCATCTTCCTCCTCCAGAGCCTTGTGCAGCCCCCGGGTGCCGCCATCTTGTCCCGTGGACGCCACGTGCGATGGATGGGCGCTGCCATTTTGTGCAAGCCCAGCCATGTGCGACCAATGGGCACCGCCATCTTGGATGGACTCCCAGGACCCCAGCTCGGCTGACCACACACCGCCCAAGGAGAACACTCAACTGCTGCCGCGATTAGCCTCGGTGACCCTGGACCAGTCCTGGCCTCGAACACACTCAACTGCGACAACAACAGTACTAATCAACGGGCACGAGACGCCCTGCTTAATCGACTCTGAGAGCACGGAGAGCTTCATACACCCCGACACGGTAAGGCGCTGTTCTCTCCCAGTCCACCCCGTTAATGAAAAAATCTCCCTGGCCTCCGGTTCCCACTCAGTAGAGATAAAGGGGTTTTGTGTAAAAATTACCGGCACTACGTCCTTCCCCACCTCTGCGTGGCCACACTCCTAGGGTTAGACTTCCAGTGCAATCTCCAAAGTCTAACTTTCAAATTCGGCGGCCCTATACCCCCCCTCACTGTCTGGAGCCTCACGACCCTCAAGGTCGATCTGCCTTCCCTGTTTGCGAACCTCACCCCGGATTGCAAACCAGACGCCACCAGGAGCAGACGGTACAGTGCCCAGGATCGGATCTTTATTAGGTCAGTGGTCCAAAGGCTACTGAGGGAAGGAGTCATTGAAGCTAGCAACCATCCCTGGAGAGCTCAAGTAGTGGTGGTAAAGACCGGGGAGAAGCATAGGATGGTCATCGACTACAGTCAGACCATCAACAGGTTTACGCAGCTGGACGCGTACCCTCTCCTCCGCATATCCGACCTGGTGAACAGAATCACGCATTACAAGGTCTTCTCCACGGTGGGTCTTAAGTCCGCCGACCACCAGCTCCCCATCCGCACTGGTGACCGCAAGTACACTGCCTTCGAGGCAGATGGGCGGCTCTACCACTTCCTAAGGGTTCCCTTCGGTGTCACTAACGGGGTCTCGGTCTTCCAGCGCGAGATGGACCGAATGGTTGACCGGTACGGTTTACGGGCAACATTCCCGTATCTCGATAATGTCACCATCTGCGGCCACGACCAGCAGGACCACGACACCAACCTCCGAAAATTCCTCCAGACCGCAAAGATCCTTAACCTTACATATAACAAGGATAAATGAGTGTTTCGCACCGACCGCCTAGCCATCCTCGGCTACGTAGTGCGAAATGGAGTTATAGGCCTCGACCCTGAACGCATGCGCCCCCTTATGGAGTTCCCCCTCCCTCACTGCTCCAAGGCCCTGAAGCGCTGCCTCGGGTTTTATTCTTACTATGCCCAGTGGGTCCCCAACTATGCGGACACGGCCCGTCCCGATCCAATCCACAGTTTTTCCCCTGTCGATAGAGGCCCGCCAGGCCTTCAGCCGCATCAAAGCAGACATTGCAAAGGCCACAATGCATGCCATCGAAGAGTCCCTCCCCTTCCAGCTCGAGAGCGACGCGTCTGACGTAGCTCTGGCGGCCACAGTCAACCAAGCGGGCAGACCCGTGGCCTTCTCCTCACGTACCCTCCATGCTTCCGAAATCCGCCACTCCTCAGTTGAAAAGGAGGCCCAGGCCATAGAAGCTGTGCGACATTGGAGGCATTACCTGGCCGGCAGGAGATTCACTCTCCTCACTGACCAAAGGTCGGTTGTTTTAATGTTCGATAATGCACAGCGGGGCAAGATAAAAAACGATAAGATCTTGTGGTGGAGGATCGAACTCTCCACCTATAACTACGAGGTCTTGTATCGTCCCGGGAAGCTAAACGAGCCTTCTGATGCCCTCCACGCCTCCGAGCCCTCCACGAGGACCTCTGCCACCCGGGGGTCACTCACTTCTTCCACTTTACAAGACCTACAGCCTGCCCTACTCCATCGAGGAGGTCAGGACAGCCACCAGGAATTGCCAAATCTGCGCGGAGTGCAAACTGCATTTCTACAGGCCAGAGAAAGCGCACCTCATAAAGGCTTTCCGTCCCTTTGAACGCCTCAGCATGGACTTCAAAGGCCCCCTCACCTCCCCGTACTTCCTGAACGAGATTGACGAGTACTCCCGGTTCTCATTCGCCATCCCCTGCCCCGACATGACCGCAACCACCGTCATCAAGGCCCTCCATAGCATCTTTATGCTGTTCGGTTTACATACATGGTGATAGGGGGTAAAGGAGCGACGAACTGCATCACTTCCTGCTCAGCAAGGGCATCGCCTCGAGCACGACGACCAGTTACAACCTCGGGGTAACGGACAGGTAGAGAGGGAGAACGGAACGGTCTGGAAGATCGTCCTACTGGCCCTACGGTCCAGGAATCTCCCAGTCTCCTGCTGGCAGGAAGTCCTCCCGGATGCCCTCCACTCCATCTGGTCACTGCTTTGTACCACGACCAACCAAACACCTCACGAACGTCTCCTTGTCTTCCCCAGGAAATCCTCTTCTGGGACCTAGCTCCCGACCTGGCTGGCAGTTCCCGGAACCATCCTGCTCCGAAAACACGTGCGGGCGCACAAGTTGGACCCGTTGGTCAAGAGGGTCCATCTTCTCCACGCTAACCCCCAGTACGCCTACGTGGGTACCCCGACGGCCGGCCATATACGGTCTCCCTACGATACCTGCGCCCGCCAGATCCCCACGCACACCCCAGCCACCAGTGCCACCCTCCCTCCCACAGGTGCACCTTACAGCGCCCCCTTCCCAGTAGGATCGGATATTCCGCCGGCCCCGTCAAGGCCCCACCGACGCACCCCGCAGACACTCCCTTCCCAGGTCAACCGGTTTCCCCACCAGCTATGTCTAGGTGTGTTGAAGCTGCCACAGAGATCGAGGCCACGCTCCCGGAGTCACAGACGCCCGAGCCTCCACCGGTGTCACCACCAGAGCTTTGACAATCACAGAGGACGACAAGGATCGACTGATTGCCTCATTTTAAAGTGTATATAGTAAATTGTGAATCTGTAAATAGTTACGACAATAAGACAAAACGCTGTACGGAGGTATTACGGTATCCATAACTATAATTACTACCACGTTACCATGTTGTAATATCAAGCCACCACCCCCGCTGGACTCTTTTTTAACAGGGGGTGAATGTGGTAGTCTGTGTAGAGGTATTACGGTACCTGGTAATGCTGGAACACCATTGGTAGATATTGTATGTTTCCTGTTGGTCAAGCTGTATGGTAGCTTCGCCCCGCAAGGTGAGGTATAAGAGCCCGTGCCGCCCCAGCAGCCCTCTTTCTGTACCTGAGCTGCTGGGGGAAATATCTAGCTTATTAAAGCCTTCAGTTGGACTACAACCTCGCTTCAGTGTTCATTGATCGCGCATCAATCTGCAAAGAGCCGGTTGCCCTGAAGTCAAGTATAGGTTATTGTAGTTGTTAGGTGTAGTTTAACTTGTAGTGTTTTATGTTGCATGTCGAAGTAATCCTTGTGTGTAAATAAACTATCTTTGAACTTGAACTGACTAACTGGTTGTTTGGTCTTTGATCGATATCCAGTAAAGCCATGTGGTGGTATCATTTGACACCTGGCGACTCTGAAAAGCAATATTATCATTAATAATTGCCATATCTAGTTAATTTGGCAACATTATTGGTGACGCTGGTGGGATAGTATTCCACTCATTAAAAAGGGCAACAGGCCCGACCAGAATCTTCCCCCCCAATCTCGATTCTCCATTATGCCAGCTGGAAAGCACGCCGGTTCAGAACACATCTGGAACAACATGCCATGCAGAGGTTGGGATTTACCTGAACAATGCCTGAAGCTGCCTCCACAGTTTGGGATGGAGGCCAACATCAGCCATGTGTGCCAGAGCACCACAGCAGTGGGTGGTGGGAACATCTTCCAAATTCAGTGTCATCGAGGAGGTCAATCTTCCAGCCTCAGAGTATTCTAGTTTTATAAAGCCATGAAGGAGTCCACACCGGGTAGTTCAAAGAAACTTAGTTTATTTATAATAACTATTATATACAGCACACAGTAGATCCCAACTGGGTCGGATCCTTGCCGATGCCGAACTGACCGGCTTTATATATCATACAACTAGACATTGTTTAGAGGTCCCCCGCCCCTGTAAATGGGGAGCTCCTATTCTGCAAAGTTCATGGGGAGTTAATTATTCCCATCTGTAAGATACTTGTGGGTTATAACACCCAGGATGACCATCTTTTTCAGGTGGTCCATCTTCTTCAGTGGTGGGTCAGTGATATAGGTGTGTTTTCAGTATGACACCCAGATATGATGGTGGGTCTTGTGCCATCATGCCTGGCATACCACAGAGTGCAGTGCAAAACACACAGTTACACAATGAGGTTGGGCTGGAAGATATGGCATGGCTTCCCCCCGGCCTCCGTAGCTGGAAACAACCCCCCCTTTGCGACAGGACCTAGTCCCAGCTGGAAGAATTGCACGCCTAGATAATATTTCTTCTCTGGCTGGAGTATGCCTATCAGTGTATGAAATTCTTTCAATTACAAATTATTTCAGGCTACCTCTTATGAGGCAAATTGGACCTAGGAGTTTAGAAGAATGAGAGGTGATTTTATTGAAAAGCATCAGATTCTGATGAGGCTTGACAGGTTGGATGCTGAGAGGATGTTTCCCCTGGTGGAGGGATCTAGAACTAGGGTCGGGATTCTCTGCTATCTGGCAGGGCGGGCCGTATCGGCGCCAAGGAGTGGTGTGAACTCCGCACCTTCAGGGGCCAGGCCGGCGCCGGTGGGGCTGGCGCCGCGCCAGCTGGTGCCGACGGGGTTGGCGCCGTGCCAAACGGCGGCAAAGGGCCTCCGCCGGCCGGCACGAGTTGCCGCATGCGCGGGAGCGCCAGCGTGTTCTGCCGTGATCCCAGCGCATGCGCAGGGGGGTTCTTCTCTGCGCCGGCCATGGCGGACCGTTACAGCGGCCGGCGCGGAGGGAAAGAGTGTCCCCACGGAACAGGCCCGCCCGCAGATCGATGGGCCCCGATCGTGGGCCAGTCCACTGTGGGGGCCCCCCCGGGGGCCAGATCCCCGGCGCCCCCTCGAGGACTCCGCAGGCCGCCCGCAGAGCCAGGTCCCGCTGGTAAGGACCTTATTTGATTTAAGCCGGCGGGACTGGCCGAAAACGGGCAGCCGGTCGGCCCACCGCAGAGCGGTGGTTCACCGGGGGGGCCACTGCCAACGGCCCCCGACTGGTGCAAAGCGTTTCCCGCCCCCGCCAAAAAACCGGCGGCGGAGAATCCGACAGCCGGCGGCGGGACGGGATTCACACTGCCCCCCAGCGATTCTCCGGCCCGGCAGGGGGTCGGAGAATCCCGCCCGAGGTGTCACGGTTTTAAATTAAGGTGGTGACTAGGAGGAATGTCTTCTCCCAGAGTGTTATATAATCTCCCCCAGCGAGCAATGGTGGCTGGGTCCTTAAATATATTCAAGTCTCGAGTTAAACTGCTTTTTGATTGACAAGGCAGTCGTGGGTAATGGGGGCAGACAGGATAGTGAAATTGAGGCTACACCAGATTAGCCATGATATTATTGACAGGCCCAGGATGATTGAGGGGCCAAATAGCCTAATCATGCTCCTATTTCTTATGTTCTATTTCTTATGTTCTTGTGTGCTCTTACATTATCTTTAACATATAAATTTAGAGCTATTGCAGTGTTATCAGGTGAGATTAATAGATGACCTATATTATGTAAGCCTCTATTAGGATAGGGATTGCTCTGCAATGCATTTCGGAGTATTAAGAAAAAGCTCTTGGTTGGGTAGAATAATGAAATCAACAGAAATATTTTGGTGGATTTGATTTTATCCGAAGAAGCTAAATATTATCTACCATTTAATACCATTTTAATTTTAAAAATGTTGTGGTTTAGAGCAAATAAATACATTTTAGTTTTATGAAATTTAAGATGGAATAAAACCAGTAAAAATATAGGCCTTGCTATTCCATATGAAATAGACATTTAAAATAAATAAAGTTGACAAGAAAATCTCGATAATTTTGCTTAAAAGATGAACAGAGCAGTGGAATGGGAACTATTCAAATGTGTATTAACATTTAATTAAATCTTACAGCTGAGCTTGGTGAATACAATCCTTCTGAGCATCATCCTGGCTATATAGAAAACTTCCACTTTATATCTGATAAAAACCAAGAATTTAAGATCAATGTGATGACCTTGCACAAGCAACACAGGTAGAACCAAAGTGCTTTCATTAAGATACTGTAGAGAAAAATGTTCTCATTTAGTTTTCTTTATTTGTAATTTTTAAGAATTTTATGCAATTCTAACTCATTCAGTACATAATACCATTACAATTTCATTTAACTTTGCGTGAGTTTTAATGTTCAGCTGTAATGGTCATGCCAACACCATCAATTATTGTATTTCTAGGCCCAATAACTGCTTGTATATGATCACATCAAATTGTGTTTAGTGGTGAATAGGTTGAAAATGTTTCTCTGCTGCTGTGGAGATCTAAGTCTTTAATCATTAACTATGGGTGCGATCATGGCAAGTCGCTCGAGTAAGAGCGCGGTGCATCTGGTAGATCCTGGGAGAGGTCGCCCACGAGCTTCCCGGCATCATTTACACCTCGATAAAATCGATCCAAATCTCATGAGGCATTTGAATCAGAACTCCGCCCAAAATAGGTGTGACTAAACGGTGCATGCCTAAGTAAGGTTTAAACCTCCTTCGACTTGCTGGCCTCCCCAGGGAGGTCGCAGCCGGGTGCCGTTCAGTACTGGTCGACACAAATGTGTAACAGGCCAACCGAGGCCCCTGGGTAACCAGGGATAATACCAAGATGCCAGGGTGATGCTGCCAGGCTGGCAGAAGCACTGCCAGGGTGACTGCAAGGGTGCCCGGGTGCCAGTGTAGCACTGCCAAGGGTCAGGGCCTGAGGGGGGACCTTGCCAATGAAATGAGGATGGGTATGAAGGGTGGGGGCGAATGCAGGACAGATAAGTAGGGGCCTCTGGGAGGTTGGTGGGGAGGTGATAGTTGGTGGCCCTGGAAGGGGGGGGGGGGGCCTGTAAGGGAGCGTGTGAGAACTTGGAGAGTGGGGTCCCCAGCGACCCCATAGCGGGGTATCCTCACTTTGTGGGGGGGGTCAATGGGTAATGCCCATGTGTATGGGGGGTGACATTGCCCACGGGTGAGTGGTGTGAGAGACCCACAAGCTCACTTGGAGATCAAGGCACCCTTTCAAAATGGAGGCCTGATCTCTGAGTTCAGCTCCCCAGTGATGAATAATTTCCATGGATGCAATTTAATGGCTGCATTGCACTTAAGCGAGAGCCAGACGAGGCCGTTAGACTGCGGGGGAGGCCAAAAATGAGAACCGCGTCAGGCGCCAATCAATTTGCAATCCAACTGGCTCGCTCCCGATGACAAAATCAGGAACCCGCCATATCATGGTGAGAAATCAATAATCCCCACTTAAGACCAATCTCTGTAGAAAGGCCAATCTCCATGTAATTAATAGGAGGGACCCCCTATCGAACAGCTTCTCATGATCTAACCACCTCCCCAGCAAGTGGTCACCAATTAGTACACCTTTTTAAAAATGCGAAGCTGGCAGAATGGCTACTGCGGGGACCTGAGGAGGTGAATAGCCATATTCCATCCCAGCCAATGAGCCCGGGAGCACTGGGCTTGCTGCCCCGGTGCTCGGAGGGGGATGGGGGGGGGGGGCGCGGTTGTGAGGGTGAAATGGGTGTCTCAGTTCCCGCGGGTCCGCTATGCCAAACCTGGATCATGTGTACCTGTTCTGGGGTAACCCCAGCCCCTGCCTGTCTGCCCCACTGACCACCCATACACCCCACTGACCGTGGAGGCCTCTGGCTGCGCAGCTGAAGGCTATTGCTAATTGGGTATTGGCAACTGGAGTTAAGTGAGCACTTCACGCTCCCCAAGTAGATCCCTATGGGTAGGCGGGCCATGTGGCATGTGGGGGTTATTGCCTAGCATCGCAATCAGACCGTGCTGCCTGGACACTGTGCCTGAACACAGCAGGAGGCAACACGATGGATACAGCAGCCAACATCCGAATACCCAGGGTCTGGGCCCCAACACCGGGGACATATCGGCAACCAGAGGGTGGGCGTTTGCAGGGGACCAGCGCACTGCCCAGGAAATGTTACCTACAGGTGTCTGGGGTACAGAGTGTGGGGTCTGGTGAGGGGCATGGGATGTGGGTGGGTGGTGCACTGGAGGAATCGAGGGTCCCGTGGAAAAAAGACATCCCTGGTTGTCCATCTCACACCCTCTCCAGTTACTAACAGATATTATAGAGAATGAATATCTTAGACCCAGCGGTTAGGTCATCAAGCCAGGGAGGGACCCAGAGGGGAAGGCTGGCGAAGGCTCAAGGTGTACAGGCGATCTGGTTTTTGGAACAAATGACAGACAGTGTGTACTGCAGTAGGCTCCGCCTCAACAAGGAAACGGTGTGGCACCTGTGCCATATCCTTGCAGACTAGGTCCACATGGAGGAGGAGGATACCCACTCCAGGTGGCCGTCAAGGTCACCGCAGCCCTAAACGTCTACGCCTGAGGATCAGTCAGGGGCTCGAGCGGGTATCTCACAAGCTATAGTGCAGAAGTGCATCCGTGAGGTCACGGATGCCCTGTTTGCCCGGGCAGCGAGCTATATAAACCTTGACATGGACCAGGCCCAACAGGTTGCTGGGGCAGCAGGTTTCTCCGCCATTGCCGGGATGCCCCAGGCCCAGGGGGTAGTAGATGGCACAATTGTCGCCTTACGTTCACCGGGAGAGCCCTACATCAACAGGTAGGGATTCCACTCCCTGAGGGTACAGCTGGTGTGCGACCATCACATGAAGATCCTGCGAATGCACGCTTCCCAGAGTGTGCACGACAGCTACATCCTGGGACAGTTGGACATCCCCAGCCTCTTCGAGGACACCCCCGGATGACCGGTTGGCTCTTGGGGGATATGGGGTACCGGCTGAGGACCTGGCTAATGACGCCTGATATAACGAGGCCCATGTGGCCACCTGGGACTGTCATTGAGTGGTGCATCGGACTCTTCAAAAGGCGGTTCTGGTGCCTTGACCGCTCTGGTGATACACTGCAGTACATCCCCTGGAGGGTCTTCTGTGCCCTCCACAACCTGGCACAGCAGCGAGGCTACGGGCTGGAGTTGGAGGGGGAGGAACATACGGCCACTCCCGAGGAAAGAGGAGGTGGTCCAGGAGGGACTAGAGGATAAGCCCGGAGAGGACCTGCAGGATCAGGATCAACTGGAGGATGAATTGAAGGTTCTGCAAGCCCGGAGGGCCAGCGAGGCCCTCATCCTTGCAGGCTTCACATAGGATGTGAACTCATCCGTCATTCCTCGCTCCCCCCTCTTTCCGCCCATCACTCAGCCTACCCCCCCCGCCCCCTCCACCCACCCAACCCATCGCACGGCCTTCCCTCCCCGCCCTCCATCCCTAAGCCTTTCCCCTCCCACCCCCTCCGTTTCCCCCCTCTCCTCTCTCTTCCCCCCCCCCCTCCCCACATCCTCACCCTGTTCCACCCTCCCAGGGTCTGTGTAAGATTACTCCAGGGTGATGGGACTATGCCGGGACTGTCAGCAGGTCACTGTTGAGGGCAAGGGGTGATGATAACCCGCGGAGAACCGAGCGCTCAGCTCCTCAATCTATGCCATAGTCTAATTCCTGAGTGCTTGCTCACATGAGGTGTGGCTTGTTTGGGGGGGGGGGGGGGAATTAGTGCTCAGCCTGCATTGTGAAGGAAGGTGCCAGAGGCATCATATTTCTCAAGTGCAATGCTTTTTGATGTTATACATATAATCCCCTGATCGTGCCGCCCCACTCTGTGCAACCCCCCCCCCCCCGCCCCCCCTCCCACCCCCAAGTGTCCTCTTAGTGATCCCCGAGGTGCTTAGCCTTCCGCACCTAGGTGTGTCCCCAGGATGTATATCAGAGTTGGAGACAGCCTGCTTTCTACCGCAACCCGTGGCCTTCGATGCCCCTGGCAGCTATCCTCTGGGGGCCCAGGAACTGGAGGGCTCCAGTGCACTTGCTGGCGGCACATGTCCTCCCCGTGCAGCTCTGATCCGGATGCTGACTCTAAGACGCGCCGCTGTCAGGGGTGGGAATCTGGTGGCTGTTGCTGCCACTCCGTAGGGTAGCTCAGGGTTGGCACCCAGCATTGCCACCTGGCCAGTGCCCATAGGACCTTGGGGTTCACCTTTGGACAGAGAGGCAGCTGGTTCTAGCCCTGGCTGCTCCTGCATCTTCTGGCTCTGATAGCCCTGGCGACTCCCCAATGTCTGCAGCACAGTGTTGAGGCACTTGCCGAAGCTCGTCAGTGACTAGAACATGGTCCACAGCGTCTCGGTAATGCTCATCTGAGACTGGGACCTGCTGCCGAGACCCTAAGCCATGGCCGTCATTGATTGAGCCAGGCCTTGGGCACCTCCACTCATGCTGTTGGCTTCGTGCACCAGGTGCTCCACTGCAGTCACCGCTCTAACAATATTAGCCTCGGTGCCACGCATTGGCGGCGCAATCTCCTGCGTCTGTAGCCTCTGGGGCTCCTCCATCGGCTATCGACCTGTTGGAGTGTCTCTGACATCCCCTTCTGAATCTCACGGCCGCATCCTAGTGTGTGCATCAGCTCCGGGTTAACCTGGTCAAGGGGCTCAGCATCTGATTGGGACCCAGCTGGCTTTGACTGCTGTCTCACCTGGGTGTTACTGCCTCCACCTGATGTGCATTAGCAACTGTGTAGTGCTCACCAGATTTACCCCCAGAAGCCTGTCCACTACTGTCTCCTACTGAAGTGTGTGTCTTTGCGTTGGTGGAGAGGATGACGGTCGTCTCCTCGGTTCTCTCCTTGAGATGTTCTCATGGGAGGCAGAGGGGGGGGTTCCACCCTGGACAGGACGGCACCATCGGATGAGGATCCTGCAAGAGAATGGACATGTGGTCAGTTGGAGGGTTGGGTCAGTCTGTATGGCATTAACAACTCACATGTGACCGGTCTTCTGAATGGGGGCCGGTGTAATCTTACCTCTACGCCATATGCCAACCTCTATGTCAGTGACAGTTCTGTCCTCTGCCACTTATCGTGACCTCCAGGGCCTGTTACTTGTAGGGAGTGAGGTCTCTGAGGTCTGGCGCCCCACCGCTCATCTGGGCCCTCTCCCTTCTGTTGTGGCCCAACTTCTCCTGTGGAGACAAGGAGGGGGCATTGTGAGCTGCATGTGTTATTCACCGCGAGGGTGATGGGGGTTCAGTGGCGTGGAGAGAGATGGGGAGTATGGGGTGGAATGGGGAGTATGGGGACGGGCGTGGGCGGTGCTGCTGGATATGGATGGACATGGACATGGTGCTGGGCAGGGGCGGCGCCACGTGCAGGCTTGTAGTGGGGGGTTGGTTGGGGAGCCGGTGCCAACCCACCTGTGCAGCCCAGTGGAGGTTGTTGACCTCCTTACGGCACTGGGTGCTAGTCCTCTTGGTGATGTACCCCGGGCTAACGGCCACTGCCACCTCCTCCCAGGCGGTACTGGGTGCCCTGTGGCTGACCCTCCAAGACCCTCGGGGGGCATCCCGACTGACCTCTACCACATCCAACAGTCTGGCTAGGTCAGCATCCACGAATCGTGGGGGTGGTCTCCTCGGTGGTATTACTGCGAACTGTGTGGGGTTGGCTGTGCAGGTGCGGTTTAAGTGCTGCTCTCCCTTGTTAGCAGGGGGCTGGTGAACGCAGTCCTGGCAGTCAGTTGGGACAGTCACGTTCTGCGTGAAGGCTGCGGGGCCTCGTTAAGTGGTCCAAATAACGTTTTAGAGCGGTGACAGGCTTGCCGCGCCGAGCATCGGGAAGCTCGCGACAGTTCCGCTCACTACCACATTTCCATTAAATTGCACCCCAAGTGTGGGCTAAACCGGTGTGAAACTCCAAGGGCCCAAAAAAACTGTGATTCGATCGCAGTGGAGAACTCGCCGGGAAACACCCAGCAAAACCCACCACAAATGACACTTGGAAACCTTTCCTTTAGATTACACCCTCTGTAACACAAAGTTCTGTAAATAAATATTCCACACAATAAAATTAATTCTGTATGTAATAAAATTATCTGCTATTTTTGAACTCTTTGCAATTTGTTTGTATATTTCCCATGGCTTATATTTCAATTATTTTCTAGAGATCTCAAACAATCAGAAGCAGAACTTGGTTATTTAAATAGAGCAAAAACCCTTGAATTTTATGGCGTGGAATTGCATAACGCATGGGTAAGCCTATCATTGCAAATGATCAATTTTGTAATTTCTATTTATCCTGTTTAGTACGAAAGATAGAGCTGGAAAGTATTGGTGCAGTTTTGCCATTTTTCATCTGGTGATCATTACTGTAGCCATCAATGTCTGCTCTCTCCAGATAAACAAAAAGTTACGTTGCAGAGCTCAGTTGTTGCCCATATATATGTTCTATATTTCGAAACTATATAATTTTCCCTCTTGCTGACAGTCCTGGCTCATTTCCTGACAAAGTATTTCACCTGTTTCAGGAAGAAGAATAAGTCTTCCAGGGTGGCACGGTGGTGCAGTGGTTAGCACTGCTGCCTCACGGTGCCGAGGATCCAGGTTCGATCCCAGCCCCAGGTCACTGGAGTTTGCACATTCTCCCCGTGTCGCCATGGGTCTCAACCCCAGAACCCAAAGATGTGCAGAGTAGGTGGATTGGCCACGCTGAATTGCCCCTTAATTGGAAAAGAAATTAAAAACTCATGCGTGCCTAGAGTTGGAAGCAGTTGTCTGTTCAGCTAAAAAGTTGCAGTACATTTTGGACAAGTACAGGCAATATTCTTTAAAAAAAGAAAATGAGTCTGCCTTTCATCAGTTTTCAGTGATAGCTTGCTGATATGGTTTGACATACTTTTTGAAAAAATGATTTTGTTTTAACCATGAGAGAGTCAATGAGAACCATGCTCTTATGCACAAGAAAGCTGTTCCGATACCCTGGGCTAGTGCGCGGTCGATTCCGACCCCATAAGGGGGGTGGGCACGGGAGCAATAGGTCAGAAGGTGAGAGCATTGAGGGAGAACTAGGGAATAGGGACAGTGTGGCTCTGAGGCAGAGCAGACAGGGAGAAGTTGCTGAACACAGCGGGTCTGGTGGCCTGAAGTGCATATGTTTTAATGCAAGAAGTATTACGGGTAAGGCAGATGAACTTAGAGCTTGGATTAATACTTGGAACTATGATGTTGTTGCCATTACAGAGACCTGGTTGAGGGAAGGGCAGGATTGGCAGATAAACGTTCCAGGATTTAGATGTTTCAGGCGGGATAGAGGGGGATGTAAAAGGGGTGGCGGAGTTGCGCTACTGGTTAGGGAGGATATCACAGCTGTACTACCGGAGAACTCCTCAGAGGGCAGTGAGGCTATATGGGTAGAGATCAGGAATAGGAAGGGTGCAGTCACAATGTTGGGGGTTTACTACAGGCCTCCCAACAGCCAGCGGGAGATAGAGGAGCAGATAGGTAGACAGATTTTGGAAAAGAGTAAAAACAACAGGGTTGTGGTGATGGGAGACTTCAACTTCCCCAATATTGAGTGGGACTCACTTAGTGCCAGGGGCATAGACGGGGCACAGTTTGTAAGGAGCATCCAGGAGAGTTTCTTAAAACAATATGTAGACAGTCCAACTAGGGAAGGGGCGGTACTGGACCTGGTATTGGGGAATGAGCCCGACCAGGTGGTAGAAGTTTCAGTAGGGGAGCATTTCGGGAACAGTGACCACAATTCAGTAAGTTTTAAAGTGCTGGTGGACAAGGATAAGAGTGGTCCTAGGGTGAATGTGCTAAATTGGGGGAAGGCTAATTATAACAATATTAGGCGGGAACTGAAGAACCTAGATTGGGGGCGGATGTTTGAGGGCAAATCAACATCTGACATGTGGGAGGCGTTCAAGTGTCAGTTGAAAGGAATTCAGGACCGGCATGTTCCTGTGAGGAAGAAGGATAACTACGGCAATTTTCGGGAACCTTGGATAACGAGAGATATTGTAGGCCTCGGTAAAAAGAAAAAGGAAGCATTTGTCAGGGCTAAAAGGCTGGGAACAGACAAAGCCTGTGTGGGATATAAGGAAAGTAGGAAGGAAATTAAGCAAGGAGTCAGGAGGGCTAGAAGGGGTCACGAAAAGTCATTGGCAAATAGGGTTAAGGAAAATCCTAAGGCTTTTTACATGTACATAAAAAGCAAGAGGGTAGCCAGGGAAAGGGTTGGCCCACTGAAGGATAGGCAAGGGAATCTATGTGTGGAGCCGGAGGAAATGGGCGAGGTACTAAATGAATACTTTGCATCAGTATTCACCAAAGAGAAGGAATTGGTAGATGTTGAGTCTGGAGAAGGGTGCGTAGATAGCCTGGGTCACATTGAGATCCAAAAAGACGAGGTGTTGGGCGTCTTAAAAAATATTAAGGTAGATAAGTCCCCAGGGCCTGATGGGATCTGCCCCAGAATACTGAAGGAGGCTGGAGAGGAAATTGCTGAGGCCTTGACAGAAATCTTTGGATCCTCACTGTCTTCAGGTGATGTCCCGGAGGACTGGAGAATAGCCAATGTTGTTCCTCTGTTTAAGAAGGGTAGCAAGGATAATCCAGGGAACTACAGGCCGGTGAGCCTTACTTCAGTGGTAGGGAAATTACTGGAGAGAATTCTTCGAGACAGGATCTACTCCCATTTGGAAGCAAATGGACGTATTAGTGAGAGGCAGCATGGTTTTGTGAAGGGGCGGGCGTGTCTCACTAACTTGATAGAGTTTTTCGAGGAGGTCACAAAGATGATTGTTGCAGGTAGGGCAGTGGATGTTGTCTATATGGACTTCAGTAAGGCCGTTGACAAGGTCCCTCATGATAGACTAGTACAAAAGGTGAAGTCACACGGGATCAGGGGTGAGCTGGCAAGGTGGATACAGAACTGGCTAGGTCATAGAAGGCAGAGAGTAGCAATGGAAGGATGCTTTTCTAATTGGAGGGCTGTGACCAGTGGTGTTCCACAGGGATCAGTGCTGGGACCTTTGCTGTTTGTAGTATATATAAATGATTTGGAGGAAAATGTAGTATATATAAATGATTTGGAGGAAAATGTAACTGGTCTGATTAGTAAGTTTGCAGACGACACAAAGGTTAGTGGAATTGCGGATAGCGATGAGGACTGTCAGAGGATACAGCAGGATTTAGATTGTTTGGAGACTTGGGCGGAGAGATGGCAGATGGAGTTTAATCCGGACAAATGTGAGGTAATGCATTTTGGAAGGTCTAATGCAGGTAGGGAATATACAGTGAATGGTAGAACCCACAAGAGTATTGAAAGTCAGAGAGATCTAGGAGTACAGGTCCACAGGTCACTGAAAGGGGCACCACAGGTGGAGAAGGTAGTCAAGAAGGCATATGGCATGCTTGCCTTCATTGGCCGGGGCATTGAGTATAAGAATTGGCAAGTCATGTTGCAGCTGTATAGAACCTTAGTTAGGCCACACTTGGAGTATAGTGTTCAATTCTGGTCGCCACACTACCAGAAGGATGTGGAGGCTTTAGAGAGGGTGCAGAAGAGATTTACCAGAATGTTGCCTGGTATGGAGGGCATTAGCTGTGAGGAGCGGTTGAATAAACTCGGTTTGTTCTCACTGGAACGACGGAGGTTGAGGGGCGACCTGATAGAGATCTACAAAACTATGAGGGGCATAGACAGAGTGGATAGTCAGAGGCTTTTCCCCAGGGTAGAGGGGTCAATTACTAGGGGGCATAGGTTTAAGGTGAGAGGGGCAAGGTTTAGAGTAGATGTACGAGGCAAATTTTTTACGCAGAGGGTAGTAGGTGCCTGGAACTCGCTACCGGAGGAGGTGGTGGAAGCAGGGACGATAGTGACATTTAAGGGACATCTTGACAAATACATGAATAGGATGGGAATAGAGGGATACGGACCCAGGAAGTGTAGAAGATTGCAGTTTAGTCGGGCAGCATGGTCGGCACGGGCTTGGAGGGCCAAAGGGCCTGTTCCTGTGCTGTACATTTCTTTGTTCTTTGTTCATGAACCCCAGTGTCCCAACACAAGTGAATTAACCAATTATTCAAATCAAATTTGCAGAATCATTAGCCCCTTGACTGCTCCAATACGTTATAGCCACCATGTTTGTAAATTGTACACAATAAGTTCATTTATAACAGGAAAAAAGGTCAACTAATCTACTACTTTACCCTTTTACTGTCCCACCCTCTTCCCAAATACACGCAAGGCAGACACACAGAGGGAGGGGAAGGGAAAAATAATAGGAATTAAAAAAAAAAAGAAATATGTGTGTCCTTGCGATGTTCAAGTCGTTGCAGCAGACTGTCCTCCCAGGATGCTTAGGGATTAAAGCCATCAGTGTATGGTTAGAGACGGTCTCCAAGACAATAGGTTTTCTTCTGGCGTCGCACTTTAACTTTTACAAACCTGTGCCTTCACTCAAATAAACAGTCTCAGGCCTCTTTGATTTTTATTTGTTTCCAAGTCGAGCAGAATGACGTCTTACTGGGATAAGAACAGAGTTCCCCACGCAAGATTTTAAAAAGTTTTAAACAACTGACCCTACCTTCAGCTGATAGTTGGACTGATTTCCTTACAGTTCAGTCTGGCTGTGGAGAGAGAAATATCTTTACTCTGGATTTTCAGAAATAATCCATGAGATGAGAGAGAGATCAGGGCTGTGATCCTCAAGACTCTGACCAAAACTAAAGTAAAAGAGAAAAAATAGTCACACAGAGGAACATTCTCTGGAACATTCCAGAGAAAACCCCAACCAATCGGCAGAGGCCATTGATAAGGCCCAGAAACAGTCCATTGGCTGACAACCAAGTTCATCCAGGTGTTTTAGCACTGATCCCCCTGAAATCTGCTGATTTTAAAATGTAAACAGCTCCATACAACCTTCCTTGCCTGAGGTCATAGGTCAATCTCAGTTTACCAGGCACTCAGATTAAGGGTGAAATCCATCTTAAAGGCATAGGCACATCAATTGACAATGTACAAAAATTGCAAATAACAAATTAAATGGGACAAATCGGGATCAACAGAAGGATCCTTACAAAGTAAACTAGACCCCTGCAGCCAGCAGATATCCCTGAACCGTTTAGAGAATATGCTGATCTATGAGCATATCAATTGGAGTCGGAGTAGTATATGATGAATTGCCATGGTCATCTTTCAGATACCTCCTAGCTAGACTGAAGAGCGCTGGTTCACCAATGATTCTTTATAAGTCATACAACTAAACTTTCTCAGTACTGCCTGTAAACTTGATTGTCCCTCTAATGTCTTGGCAACCAGAACTGGATACAGTTTTGAAGGTGTGAATTGACCCGAGTACTATAAAGTTTGATCGTTACGCCTTCTAACTTGGATTTTACTATTTTAGCTACTTGGTTCAACATTCTATTATCTTAGTTCATTGGTCCTTTGCATGATTAGAATTGAATCTACTAAGCTCTTTTTGACTGCATCCTTCACTTTTTTAACACTGTGTTCATGAAGATTGTGTGTAATTTGTTTTTCCTTCCTATCTTTTGTACTTTACACTTAGAACATCAAAGTTCATCTGTCATTATATGCTGACTTAATAATTTGTCAAAACCCATTCTGTCAATTCTGAACTTCCTCCACTGATTCCACTGCCTTGCCTAGCTTGCCTTGCCATGGATTTATGAACTCAGGTAATTTATGTAAATTAGAACCAATAGTTGTCTCAGCAATGAGCCACCTTGGTCAGTACCAACCACCGCCCCCCCCGCCCCGCCCCCAACGGCATCGCCCTCTACTCTGACCTGCTCTGCCTACGAGTGTTTCCTATTGATTTGCTAGTTTCTTATGTATTCCCAGTTTAACCTAATTCTCACAGTACTGAGATTAATTAGTAGCCTCTCATGTGAGACTGCTAACTGCTATTAATAGGTTATTATCGCACAGATGATCATTAAGTATACTCATATTAATCAATTTCATTCTGCTCTGAGTGACAATCTAATTTAACCTCTGTAGCATTGACCACCACTGCCTCTTTTCAAACCATTTGTTGCTGAAGCACTCATTCATAACTTTGTCACCCCCAGACTCGATGATTTCAATGTTCTCTTGGCCAGCCTCCCATGCCCCACCTTCTATAAATTTTAACTCATCCAGAATTCTGCTGCTACCTGCTGACCTGCACTAAATTGCACTCACCCATCACCCTTATTATTTAAAAGCTTCAATCAATTTGAACTAAATAAACAATCTTGCAAGTGTTGTCCTGTATAAGAAATAGAAGTTATCTTGAAAACCGTCATTATGTGCTCAAATCTCTTCCATTTTATTGATGCACCTACTCATTGTCTTCCTTACAGTCCTTGGCAAATCATTGTGAGTAATTGATTTATTTATTTTAGGATCAAGGCAATTTAGAGATAAAGATTGGCATATCTTCTGAAGGGCTGCGTGTCTATCGAAATATGGCTCGGATCAGTTTTTATTCCTGGTAAAGATTACTAGTTATTGACTTAAGTTAGCTGATATGGTATAGTGTGAATATTCCCTAAACTGCTGCCATTTATTAATTCCTATGAATATATAATCATCTTGGGAGAAATATTCTTAGGTTTAAGGTCCTTATATTTTGAAGGGCTGGGGTGGTGGTTGTGGTGAGGAAATCTGGTGTCCATTCCTAATGCATTTGTTGGAACATTATTTTGGGTTTTTGTTGTGACACTGGGGGGAAAAACTTATACACATAAATTGATCCTGTTGCATATAGCGCCTTCCAGTGAGCCCGAATTAAAAATGAATTGATGCAACAACCGGCCTCTCTTGTCCCAAATAAACCCCACCTCCAATTTCTCCTATATTGCTTGAACTGATGCAAAAGCAGCAGTTGTCTGAAATAAACTTTTGATAACAGTTTAAACAGCATTTAATATCTGTTTTCTTATAGTTTGTGTTTTAATTTGAAATGAATTAACATATTTGAAAAATGTTGAAGACATGAACACTTGAATATAGTCTGGTACAATGTTTTGAGTATCCCTATTATCATCCGTAGAATCCTCAACAATCAAGTAGAACCTGATCTAAATATTGATGTAGTGAGAATGTTTAGTGTCAAAGGAGTAGATCTTGACTGTGTGCTATAGTGTGAAATAGGGGATAGTCATCAGCCTGTTTTACATCTCTCCTGGTTTCTTTTTTCATTGAAGTATCTAGAAATAAAGATCAGGACAGGTGTAAAATGGGCTGATGACTTCACTATCACCGATTTTATATGATAGCACAAAAGCTAGATGTACCCCATTATGTGTAAGAACATTTATCCTGCGTGTTCTAAACATTTTATTGTATATTATTGTTCTGCAATTTCAAATGTTCAATTTTGACAATTCACAACTCTGGATGTTGTTTCAACTAGAGATAATTAGAATGTTGTTCTTTCAGGGTAAATACAACGAAGATTTCTTTCAAGAGGAAAAGGTTTTTCATTCAGCTAAGACAAAAACCTGTAAGTATCCTGCACTAGAAAGGTTGTATATTATAATCACAGTGAATGTGTAAGTGTCGCTTATGAACTTTCATATCAAATAATTGTTCTGTGGCCATGTACGTTGGAGGATGTACGGTTCTATAACTAGAGGGGAGTTTATACCATACTGGTGATAATTGCAGAGCCACTAATTGCAGGGAATGACTATCAAATTTCATTTACATTCAATGGCATTTGGGAATTTTCTGCTCGTGCTTTTTATTATGTGAAAATAAAAAGTGAGTGGCCTTTATATAAAACTGAGTGACCCGTTATCATTTCCCAATTTTAAAGCTGAGAATATACAGCATGCATGCCATTTAGAGTTTGCTGTATGGCAATCAGTATTCCTGCATAGGAGTGGGGTTTAACTGCACTAGGAGCATTCTTGCACTTTGGTAGCCCTAAATCTTACTGGGCTTTCACGAACTAAACTTTGAGTGCGGCAAAGTGGGAAGGATCTTTTAGCATGACACAACTTTGAAAGCCGAAACAAATTTGGCAGAGCTATGAAGATAGCTCTGAGATTTGCTGACTCGAGTGATATTAGGGGTTTATCTCAATAGTAGATATCTGGTATTTTTTTTCAACAATGGGAGATATTATCGGATAGAGGTATAGTCATATCCAGTCTATCTCTGTAAACATTGGTACTTTATGATTTCTTCTTGGCGCTTACGTAGCATCTTATAAATTCTGAAAGTCATCCAGCCCCTGTTGGAATTGCAAAGGCTGAGTCATGAGCATCAGGATGGGATGACAATCCATCCTTAGACTGCAAGGCCGACTGGAGGAGTCCCATCACCTTCTGTCCAAGGAGATGGTGCCATCATTCCAACACAGCAAGGCCAACACTGAGGGTGATGTCTACAGTGGAGATCTTGGTACAGGACCTGGACTTTATTGTGGGGGATATCCGCTGCATGGTTCAGCTCATGACCTTCATGGCTGAGGGCATGAGTTCCATGGCGCAGGGCTTCAACTGCATGGTGCAGGCACAGGTGAGAATCCACGACTATCCATGCCAGAGGCTTGCAGGGCTTCTGGATTTCAATCCAGCAGCCCCTATATCCCATGGAGAAGCACAGGGAACTCAAAGAGAAAAGGATCGGCAGGAGCGCATTCCATTACCTTCCACCCAGGAGACCCTTGGGGTGTTCAGCCCATCTGTCTCTGCCCACCCTGTGAGTGATACACCTGTAGCCCCACACACCAAGGACGGCAGTACTGCAATACCTATGCAGTCTGAAAGTGGGCCCTCAAG